>NW_008668339.1:0-18802 GCF_000695815.1 Acanthisitta chloris
GACGAGCTCCAGTTCCGCAAGTCCCGCAAGCGTCCCCGCTGCACAAGGGCCGAGATCAAGGGTGGGAGCCAGGCTGAAGAGGCCTCTGCTTTCTTCTTCTTCAGCCAGAGAAAAAAGTACCGAAAAAAAAAAGTCCCCAATGCCGCAGTGCTGCACCAAGATAGATGCGGGGCTCAGCCACACCAAACACCTCCAGGACGCCTCCTGACAGGGTTACTTGTGGTCAAGGCTGCAGCTTCATGCAGTAGAACTTCATCCCACCTTCTTCATGAGTTAAGGCACATGTATTGAAATAAAGCAAAACAAAACGTGTCCAATCAGTTCAACACATAGCCATCACTAAGGCATACATTTTCCAAGGACTTTTTTCAAAAAACAATCTCTCTCTTATTTTTGTCATTTCCAGCATTCACTTCATGCCATTTCATGACCTCTTCATCTTCGCAGCTGCAGCCAGTGCCCAAAGAACAGAAGAACTCCACCACTCTCAATGCAGTAGCCTGGTAGGAGCAGGAATATTGCCTGATTTCCATACACCACACCTCGACAGCAATCCTTTAGGAAGTGCAAATGAACTTTGACAGAGCCATGTTCCCTTGCCATACAGCTTGTGACTGCCCCATCTCAACATAAACATCAAACTAATCTTGCAAACATCCGAAGAACCTGAGAACTGACTTAACACTTGAACCCTGCAGGGGCAGGACTGACATGTGCCTGCTCCCTCCCAGGAACAGCATCCCTGTGCCCAAGGACAGAGCTACTGCACATTGAGCTTTGTTTTTATGTTCATGGCTGCCAGCTCTGCCACAAAATAGCGGAAGACATGGGGCACAGGGACAACCTCAACTGCATCCACCTCACTGCAGACAGAGCAGGAGTATCTCCTGCTGCTCGCCAGAGAGGACTGTGGCAGCTTCTGCAGCACAGGAGATGTCATGCTGCCACAGTTCATGCACACGTAGGCTATGGAGCCATCAGAGCAGTTGAACAGGCGATCTTGCAGCAGGAAAGATGTGCCGTGAGCCAGCAAGGCATCCCGCTCCATCTCGCCAAAGCGAATCCCACCTTCCACGTTCCTCCCTTTGATGGGCTGGTTGGTGACAGCATCTCGGGGCCCCGTTGTTCTCACCTGGAACTTGTCAGAGACCATGTGGCGCAGGCGCTGGTAGTACACCACTCCCACAAAGATCTCTGCCTCCAGCTCCAGGCCGCTGATGCCGCTGTACATCTTTTCTGTCCCAAAGAAGTTGTAACCTGCACTCACTAAAGTCTCACCGAAGTACTTCAGAGCAGACTTCTTCTCTGTGAAGGTGAAGGGAGTGGCATCATAGGAGACACCATGCAGTGCTGCTGACTTCCCCGCCATGCTCTCAATTAGCATCCCAATGGTCATACGGGAAGGAAAGCCGTGAGGGTTGAAGAGGATGTCTGGAACCATCCCGTTCTCTGTGAACGGCATATCCTCGACTGGCCAGAGCTGGCTCAGGATACCTTTCTGTCCATGACGGCTAGCAAATTTGTCTCCAACAGTTGGATTTCGGGGAACCCTCACAGTGATGCAAGCCTTCTTGAGTTTCCCAGTGCCACGGTCATTGCTGCACAGCCTAATGTTGTCCACGATGCCGACTTCCTTATTCCTGTGTAAGAACAATCACAACAAAGGCATCAGGTGTGGTAATAATTTTCCTTTCTTAGCTAAAAGTCAAGGAAGAAACCTAAACCACTTTGCAAGTCTTAAAAATGCATTGAGACAGCCAGGAAACAACACTGTTCTTCAAAGCACTAGCCAGTAGCGAGGGAAATCTAACTGCTAAGAATTAGGGCAAGGAAACAATAGAAGGGCATCTCAAAGGTACCAATCAGCTACAGCTTTCAGGGGATCAGGTAATTTGTCACCCATGATTTAAAATAAAGATCATTTACACCTGGTTCATCTGTATCACACTGTAATCTGACAAACTGCATCCAGTGCCATTTCCTTTGTGTTAAAGGAGCAGTCCCTCTCCGTAACCCCCGATAAATTCACACCATATTGGTGGGATACCAAAGTAAAGAACTGGGTTCAGTGTAAAACAGAGAGGAAAATTCAGAGCAGAAAGGGAAAGTTAAGTGTGAGCTTTGCCAACAGGTGCCTCATTCAGGGGGTGTGCTGCTTCTCCTGATGAACCCTCAGCCTGATATTCCATATGCTGTGTGTCCGCCGCAGGCTTAACAGAGCTTTCAGCCCAAACTCTCTACTTGTTTTGGAGACGACAGCTAAGGAATACATTTTCTCCCATTATAAGACAGGATTAATTTTCTTTTTCTCCTTTGAAGACCTAATGAACACAGTGTAGGCCTGTACCTAACTTTAGCTTCTGTTTCAAAGCTATTATTTTATCTTGCCCAAATGGAATTAGGAACAGGCCATCACAAAAAACCCAAACAAACAAAAAAACTCCTGTGCTTCATAAGCCTTTCGGGCTTGTTCAAACTTTTGAAGTCAAACCATCTGTCCTCTCAAGCCACACATAAGCATAATGTCCAGCACATGGAGCACTGAAGAGGCAGTGCTCCTTACTGTCCCAAGGGCCCTGGGCCAAATCTGGGGCAGGAGCCAACACTGAAAGCTGAGAGCCTTAGCTCTCTGTAGAAACCTAAATAATTACCATGTTTGCACCAAGGATGAATAAAACCTGAATGGTGCAGAGGCAAGATGGCTCTCTGGAAAAGGAACCTGAACTAAGAGCAGGCCAGCATAGGAGTGCTGGGTAGCTGGTACGTGAGGTAGGAGAGCCAGAGGACAAGTACACGGCTGAGGTTACAGTTCCCCACTACCATGTGCCAAATCTCTTAGCCCAGCTCTATACCAAGTTGACTAATTCTACGAGTCCACAGGAGACTCCTCAGTGCAGCCAAGGCAGCACCTGTCATGGAGTAATAAACAATGGCCTTCCCAGCTACGCCAGCTACTGTGTCCCCCCAAGTGCTTCTCAAAATAGGCTGCTTTCCCAACGTGACTAATTACACGGCACTATCCTCACTCTGTCAGAGGGACACAGGTAAGGCCTGAAGTTGTACAGACAACTGGGAGTGCAGGATGCATTTAAATACATCAGGTTTCGTCAAAGCTTTTGCTTCCCTTTCCTGAAAGAATTAAAAGGATTTTAATGAAAGCCTCAACAGCCTTCTCTTTCAACTGAAGTTCAAAAATCTTACAAAATATATCCCCAAAATATTCCAGGGGAAGGAGGGGTGTAGTTCACACATTTTAATATTCTAGCAACTTTGGAAGCTGCAATGTTAATAAAAATGCCCATTAAACCCCTAATCCTGTAACAACTTTGCTTACAAGGTTTTCCGGCAAGTCTCCGGGAACAGGCACTTTGCATTGTTATTCTGTTTGGTGGTCCTT
This sequence comes from Acanthisitta chloris, assembly GCF_000695815.1. NCBI lineage: Eukaryota > Metazoa > Chordata > Aves > Passeriformes > Acanthisittidae > Acanthisitta > Acanthisitta chloris. Next base: position 3,398 of record NW_008668339.1, read on the forward strand.
TGCAGGTTTTTTTGGTTGGTTTTTTTTTTTTTTTTCCTCGACAGAACACCTTATGCAAGTCAATTCACAAAAAACTACAGAAAATGACTGTGGGACACAGGCAGAGGAGCAATCCTTGGAAGACAGCAAAATATTTCTTTTATATCCACCTCAGATTCTCCTCCTGGGATAAGTCAGCCTTGCAACATACACTGGCTTACAGAAGACATGTGACAGATACATGGGAGTCACCTACAACAGGAACTCCATGCTCTCTCTGTCAATACATGGCCACAATCATGGGAAAAGGGAACACTTGGAGTAAAAGGGCCAACTGCCCTTAAGATTGCTCACTGTAGGGTGAGTGAAGCCAGGAGAGACAAGCTATACTTACTTATAGTACACAGTGAAGGCCTCCCGTGTGTTGAGGTTCACATAGCTGTAGAAGGGGTCCCCAGGCTGTATGATGGAGCCGACAAAAGGCAGTCCATCACCATCCAGTTTTCCTATAATGTTTGGGTCGCCAGGCCTGACGCCAAATACTAAATTATCGCCTGCTGCACCGGCTTTCAGGGAAAGGTCAATGCTCTCCACCTTGATAACACTTCCATAAGCAAACCCTCTCTGCCAGGAAGATTTGTTCACAATCTAAAAAGAAGAAACAAAGGCCTGTTAAAGACTTGCAAATATCTCCAAAAAAAAGCATTTCCATTTTGATCTGATGTCTACCTTTGTAGTACTGCCTCCCTGAACAAAGCCTCCCAGGAAGTCACCATTCCAAAAGGCTCAAGACTTTTTCAATGCTGGAAGCCCATTGGCTTGCGTAAGTGAGCTCTGCTCCATTCCAAGTACCTCCAGAACTACCTGCTGTAATAACATTTAACTGCTGTGCTCCTGGATCTGCCCTAGTGTGAGGACTAGGAAAAGCAGAAAGCAGACTAGCTCTTCTCAGCTATATACCACCCCTTCTTCCCAGTCCCCCACATTAAGTTCCTTCACAGAACAGCCAGATTTCTCCTTCTGGTGACTCACCATTGCATCTTCCATGTCATAGCCACTGTAGGATATGACAGCCACGATTGCATTGGTGCCGACCGGATAGCTGTCCATACCATAATAATCATACATGCTGGGCCGCACCAGAGGGCTCTGCGGGGTGTGAAGATGGTACAGCTTGTTATCTGAGCGATCTTTGTAGTTATAAACTGGGAATCCCATGGTTTGCTTTCCTAGAAAGGAAGAAAATTGGACTGATTCAAGATCAGTTTAAAATTTAATGTATGTTTCATCCTCCATTTATCTTGTTAAGAAAAAAAATTGAAACAATTTAGAGAGATTATCAAATCTTTGAACCATTGGAATTTAATAGTTGCCCTAAGCCCAGCTGTAAAAGTTTATATGAACCCCAACACAATTCCTCGCATAGTCCTTATGAAGGGCTCTTTTAAATTTTATTTTCTACAATTTCAAAATCTTCAGTAAGGTTGGTACGGTGGTTTTGGGTTTGCTTAGTAGTTTTTTGGGGTTTTTTTCTGATGTTTTGGTTTGGTTTAGGGGGGAGAGGTATGTGTGTCTTCACTCCAGAGTTTCCCACAGTGAGCACATCTTACACATTTCCAGTCCAAAAAACATTTGCTTCTGCACTATATATATTTTGTCAAGAAAACCAAGTTTTGAATATAGTCACACTGGTACTTTCAGAAAAGTATGAAAAAGTATTAGCATTTTAAGGACATCTTTCTGATAATACTGTCAGAAACTCAATATGCCAGATGTGTTAATGAGGTAATGAGACCTGCTCTCTTCAAGTCCCTACCCACACACTCTTAACCGGTCTTTTTTTTTAATAAGCTTGCAAATCACTTGCACCTCAGCTGATTAAAACCCCACTACACACCCTAACCCAACTTCTTCAGACAATCAAATAAATCAATATAAAATCTTTGACAAAAGTTGTCAGAAAACCCTCTTGCCACAGTGCTGTGTTACTCCCTTGCAAGATGCCTGCTGTACAACAGCTGCAGCATCACAACAGCAGTTGCTCTCTGAGAACAGGTGACAAGGAAACCTCACCCCACCTACTGCAGCACACCTACAGCAGGCATCAGTCAGGAGCACGTTAACCCCTGCCAGCTGTGGGGACAGGACTGTTGGCAGCACAGCTGTTGGACACTAACACCACCACACAGCTGTGGTGCCCTTCACTCTCCTCAAAGCAAGAAAAAAAACTAAACAAAACTTAATAAAGGCTTAAGGAAGGCAACATGAGTGCAGCAGCCCAATGGAAGGCAGTCAGGATGATCAACTGGATTTCATTAACTTTGCCATGAAAAACATCATCAATCTTAGTGCTGAAGCAACAGCTGAGAAGAGCGGCTATTTGGGTATGTGGGAATACACACTGGAATAGACATGAGAGGGTTTTTTTCCCCACCCTCTTCCTTGCCTAGGGACTTGCAGCATTGGGTACTACAGCACTTACCCATCTGGCACTGGTACATGTTTCGTGGACTTTGGTTGTGGTCAGAGAAGGGAATGAGGTTGGCCACCACACTCAGAATGCTGTGAGGGAAGAGCTCCTGGTGAGTGGTCACTCCAGGCACCACCTCAGACTCCAGTGAGGCCACGTTCATGAAGATCTGCAAGCATCAAATAGGACAATACTTGTTCGCTTTCTTCTTTTAAAGGGAAGGAATCAAAACAAACCTGTCTCCAATGGTTTTTCATCTGTTTCAGTTTTAGCTGTGGTTGTTGTCTGCACCTTAGTGTATCAACAGGCAAGAAAAGTCAGCTGGTAAACCACTTACCACCAATCACAGACAAATGGCAAGGAAAGCAAGTCTGGAAATACAAAACTGCAGTGGCACGTCCTACTTTCTATCTCCCATTTGAATTGTTCCAAGTGGGCAAGTTCCCCAGCAATCCATGTCTTGGCTGATCATGGGCAATTTGGAGAACATGATGTAACACAAGATGATGCAGTACATACACAACAGCAATCCTTCACGTCAAAAGCTTCACGAAGTTAATAGTGAGAGCAGATTTCAAAATCTCACAAAGACCTCCACAGTCCATCCAGGACATTTACCGGAAACTAATTAGCAGGAGGTGAAAGAACCCTTTTGTCATCTATTCTAGCTCTTCAACACAAGTTCCCCTGTGCCTCATCCTCAGCTCTTTTCACAAATATTTTCCAAATCCACTTCTGATGACAGGTAGTTCTCTAACATGAAAATATGCAAACCTCACCTGTTCCAGAGTGCCAATCCATTCATTCCTTCTGTACAACAGGTTTCTGACAGGTCGCACCATTCGGCAAGAGGTAGTAAAGATGAACAACCCAGGATACAGACTGGGTTTTCCTGTCATTGGGATAAGGACCACTTCTGCGCGTGCAGGAAATCTCTGCTCTTGTGTTATCTGTTTGTGCAAAGAAACACCAATTTAGAAACACAAACCTTAGTTAAAATGCATCCAACAGGTTACACAATGAAAATGCTAACCCCAGTTGTAGCCACTAATAAAAAAATGATGAAGATCTTAAAAATAGTTCTAGAAAAATATTCAGCAAGAAATTACAGAATATGTCTATCTTAGATCTTTCAAGGAAAAAAATTTATCTAAGAATTATGACTTCATGAACCAACAAATGAAACATATGGAAATCAATAAGAAAAACAGATAAGCCCACTCCATTACTAATGTACAGCTAAAGATAACTTACTGGGTCAGATTTCAAAAATAAATAAATAAATGGGAGCCTAAGAAGTTCCAAACATGCCTGGTTTTGACCACTGCATATTGAGGATGTTTAGGCTAAGAAGCACGTTAAACCAGACAACCTTGAAACGGCGCAGAGTTTCTGCAATCTTCAGAGCCAACTCCCCCTCTACCCAGCCCACCACAGACCCATCCAGCACAACTCTGTAGCACTCTGCATAAGGCTTGCTGGGAGTCACATCGATGGGGGTGACACCTGTGGGGAGAGGGGAACAGCCAAACAAAACACAAAAGTTATTTCTGCATCCAGTCTTAATCTGCACCAAAAAGCTTTCTGAGGCACTAAAAACTTCAGACCTTGTCCTGATTTTAGCTGGGATGGAGTTAGTTTTCTCAGTAGCTAGTGTAGTGCTGTGTTTGGATTCAGAGTGATAATACTGTTGACAGTACACTGATGTTTTGGTTTTGCTAAGTTGCGTTTATCCTAAATCAAGGACAGTTTCTTTCTTGTGTCTTATGCTCTGCCAGTGAGAAGATACACAAGAAACTGTGAGGGAGCATAGCTGGGACAGGTGAGCTGAACTAGCCAAAGGGATATTCCCCACCATGGCATGTCATGCCCAGTATATAAGCAGGAAGGGGCTGATCCGGGGGGGGACGGGGATGGTGAGCAATTGTGCCGGTCCGCGGGTGGTGAGCAATTGTATTGTGCATCACTGATTTTGTTCTTTTTATTATCTAACAGCATTTTAGCTCATTCTGCTCTTTATTATTATAAACTGTTCTTATCTCAACCTACATATTTTACTTTGTTCTCCTCCCCATTCCTCCAGGTTGGAGGGGAAGGGGGGGAGGAGGGAGTGTGAGCGGCTGCGTGGTTCTTGGCTGCTGGCTGAGGTTAAACCACAACAGACCTACAGGGCAAAGTTGCAGATTATTTAATGGAAAATAGGACACATTCACAGCTAAGAATACCATTCCCCTCCCCTTTTTTCTGACTGAAATAAGGATTCCCATTATTGTGGTAATAACAAGTGAGATGCAGTTCAATTAAAGGCACCAGCAGCATTACAAAGTGGAGTTAACTTTCTTCACAGTGACTAGTATGGGGCTATGTTTAGGATTTGTGCTGAACACAGGGTTGATAATGCAGAGATGCTTTTGTTATTGCTGAGCAGAGTTTACACAGAGCCAAGGCCTTTGCTGCTTTCCGTACTGCCACGCTGGCAAGGAAGTTGGGGATGCATGGGAGACTGGGAGGAGACACAGCTGGGACAGGTGAGCCAAACTGACCAAAGGGATACTCCATAGCATATGACATCATGCTCAGTATATAAGGTGGGAGGAAGAAGGAGGAAGGGGGAACATTTGGAATGACGGCGTTTGTCTTCCCAAGGAACTGTTACGCATGATGGTCCCTGCTCTCCTGGAGATGGGTGAACACCACCCGCCCACGGGAAGCAGTGAATTAATTCCTTGTTTTGCTTTGCTTGTGTGTGTAGCTTTTGTTTTCTCTATTAAACTGTCTTTATCTCAACCCATGAGTTTTTGTAGCTTTTACTCTTCTGATTCTCTCCTCCATCCCACTGGTGGGGGAGTGAGGAAGTGACTGTGTGGTGTTCAGTGGCTGGCTGGGGTTAAACCACGACAGCATTGAACTCTTACACTCTCCAAAAAGCTGCCATGCCTCTACAAGTGATATGTTAATTACTGCTCAGCAGAAGCACAGTAACTACAGGTTCAACATGATTTCAACTTCTCACCTTAATAGTGTACTGTGATGCTACATGGAGAACTTTTCCCAGTTACGGACTGGCAGGGCAGAGACGTAAACAGACAATCAAGCCAGGAAAACATACCTAGGGAACATAACAGCAGCGGAATGTCTGTTGAAGGCACCATCTCCGTCACTATTTCACACACAGCTGTCATGTGGTTCATCAGGCCACACGGTTCTCCATCCGGGGTGTCCACAGGGCACAGGAACCCCCAGGACTCCGGCAGCAGCTTGCGGACAGTTGTAGTTCTCATCTGGGAAAACACTGCCCCTCTGTGTATGCAGCGGAAGTGGGAAAGGTACCGGATGAAATTCAGCTTGTCCCCCACCACACACAGACCACTGTCCTGCAACATGCCCAGGCCTTGGGAACAAAGTTGAGATTTATGTCAGGATGTCATCCAGCTTTAACAAATACAGTATGTTACAAGGCAGTTTATTGTTTTCCACTAACAATCCCCAAAGACGCTCACACGGGATCCCAAGAACAGAAGCACATGTCCTGCTGCCTGTGCACAAGCAACTCAGTGACCTGTGAGAGACCTAGAGACTTTAAATTCCATGCTACCCCTTAAAATACAGTTCCTTTAAGAAACATGTGAAAACCATTCCCAGTGAAACAACTGGGAATTTGCAGCTGGTACTTTTTAACCAAAATTCTGCAGCCTTTTAATCTAATTCAATTTTGTAGTAGATATTCCATTACAGCATTGTCATACCAGACACTTCAGGGAAGCATCAGGTAAGTTTGAAATATAATGCCAGCAAAGCAGTTTCTCTCCATTTAAGCTCACATGACCAATGGAGCATTTCTGATTAAAAAATGTCACTTCTCTGTCTTACATTACACCTTCTAAGAAAAAATTATCTTTAGGAAAACAAATCAAAATACAGTTCCTGTTTGGGACAACGATAAATTTAGTTGTTGAGGCTTTGCTTTAATAAGTAACATACCATGCACAATGCCTATGCTTGTGGAAAAATCTTGCCTTTTTCCTCAACTATGCCCTTCCTCAAACCCCTTTCATTAACTCAGTTACAGTATACAATGTCTACCTACAAGCATTTGTTTTCAGTCAAGAGCTCAGTTATAAGTTGTTCCTCATTCTGTTATACAGGAAAAAAGAAAAAAGGCTCCTTAAGCCTAAGGATTTACCAGTTTTAGATCGCAGGTTACCAGTTGCAAGAAGATACTCAAATGGCTTGGTGAGGTCTGGTGCCAGGCTGAATGCCTTCATCAAGCTGTCTGCATTTATGCTGATATCTGCCTTTTCTGCTCTTTTCTCCAAAACGAACTTAACAGATTGTAACCAACTTTCAAGCCTCTCCTACAGTTTAAAAGTGAGAGATTTAAATTTAAAGCAGAGAAACAAAGGCTCAAATTAGAACTTCACATCAGTTGCACATGCTACAGAAGCCCTCTGAAATCAGCAGGATGGACAACTCCTAGGAAACTGACAGTTTTCCAGCCTTATTTCCCACACCGACTTTGTTTTATCAAAAACACTGACAGTATCATGTCAACACAGAGTTGCAAGGAAAACACCCACCCAACAGCTCAGTGATAACTTTCACCCAGACTGGTGCTGAGTCTGGCAAATGGAAGTACAATCACAGAATTTCATAATGCACTAAGAAAACCCAAAGCAGAAACTGTTCCTATAATCTGAACTCAAGAATAACTCTGCTAAATACAGTGACAAAGCAAAATGAAGTTCAGATACCCAAATCTGAAGGCCATGGGAAGACAGTATTTAAATGTTGCTGCCACAATCAGAGATACTGGACTGGATTTTCATTTTATCTGTAATTTTAACACTGCTGTGATCTTAGATACCATGTAAGAACAGGGAAAAGTATACAAGATACCCATCAATGCTTCAAATTCCTAACAAAAAGCCACTCTACACAGCCACACTGTGTCTACTGTATGTTAGCTCACTCTACTGATGATCTGACAAGGCTAGGCATGAAAACAACCTCTTCTGGTTTCTGGTGGCTGTTTCATACAGCACTAAAATGCTTACCCTGAACTCACTTTTAATTTTATTCCTGAGCTCACAAACCACCCTAGAAGAGAGGTTTTAATAGTCTTTCAACAACAACAAAGAAACACTAATGAAATTTTTGGCTAAAGGGGAAAAGAAAGGTTAAAGAAAAGTTATTCAATAACTTCAATATATTTAGTACCCTACAGTGAGACAGCCAAGACTTCTTCAACTACACTGCCTGAAAACTCTACACCCAGCACTGGTCTCATTGTTCACTGCACATCCAGGCTCCCTGCACTTCAGCCTGGCTCCTGCACTTCTCCTGACCCCATGGTCACTGTGGGGTCTGGACTGGATAGCTATTACATTCACAGGCTTAAACTTCTTAAGACCTTACCTTTAAGAACATGAGGAAAAGCTGTCCTGGGGTAAGCACCTCCTGATTCATGAGACTGTCTGGATTATCTTCCATGCACTCCCCCTTGGCAAACGCATATAGCTTCTGGGTCATCATACACAGCAGGTAGAACTTCTCAGTTCTATTTGTCAGGTGTATACAGATACATTTGCTGGAGGAAGAGAAAGAAGCAGGACAACTAACCATCTCTTCAAGCTAGCTGTTCTTCAAGTTTCTCTCAAATAACAGTAAACCATTTTTGGGTAAAAATCCTAACAAGGCAAAAGCTTTTCCAGTTACTCTTTGTGAAATGAAAATTCCTATAAATAACAACAGTGAAATGAAAAACAAACAAACAAAAAAAAACAACCCACAAAACCAAAAAACAAACAACACTCCACCAAAAAAAACCAAACCCCACAAAAAAACCCCTACCCCAGAGATTGAGTTGAAAAATTATCAACTTGTCTTTTTAAGGGTCTAGTTTTATGTTAAGTGTATTACTTATAAGAAGGTGAACCTTGTGAAAGACTCATTTTACACACTCCAGTGTTACATGTCTTTTAAGTATACAGTCTGTGTAAGCAGATGTTTGACTTGAGGCCAGCCAACAGATGATGTTTGTGTGTTACTTTACAGTAGTTATGACACCGATCATACACACACACATATCCACATAGCTGCACCCCACCCCAAACCTGAGCTGGAAACTAGTAGTAAACCACAAAACATTTCTGTTAAAACTATCAGTGTCCTGACACAAATTCAAAATTTCCACTGCTATCACCTGTGGAAAACTGTGGGCTGAACAATGCTCCGGCACAAGCAAAAGGGAAACCAACACCTAATTCCCACTAACGCTGGTTGAATGCTTTCCAAGACACTTGAGATCACTTGCTCTCTAAGACTCAAGTGCACTAGTCCTTCATCAACACTCAGACTTTTTTTCCCCCAGCTTTACACTTCAGCTCTACATCACCCTCGATTGAGGCCTTCACAACCTCACTGCAAAGTAAGACAGAACTCCGAAGGCAGATTCTGTCCAGGTAAGTTACAGTTCTGGCTTACTTACATAAGGGTACAACTCAATTCATGTTTTCACTATTTCTCCTCCTCCATCTCCTCAGATGAGGCTAATAAAGTGTACAGAACATATAAAATAAAAACCCAAAACCACAAGACAAACCAACCCCCACACAACCCACCGACCAGGATATTTAGAAACAAGAAAATCAGAATAATGCCAGCTTTCTTCAAATTACCCACTCACACTTCTCTGTACAAAGCTCTGGGATTTCAAGTGATCTATGGATTGCTACAGTGCTTCAGAGAGGCACCGGCATGCTGCCTTCGTGTTTCCAGCCACCAGATCACTCCCTATTTACAAGTACTCAGGGACTTGGGCACCCCAAATGATCCTTTTCATGTGCTAAAAAACCTCTAAGAGGAAACACCTCCTTTACCAGAAAACCAAATTATTTAGTTAAAAGCCTGCCACACTGACAAACTCAAAAGCCAGCTCTTATTTCACAGAAGATGCAAAATTTTAAAGCATCTATTTTCTACCATTCCCATTTTACAAGATAAAAGTAATTGATAGGTGACAGCAGTTGTGTGAAACTGGTAACAAACTGCATTATTTCTGTTGAACAGAAATAGCCTAAAGCTGTCACAGACCTAGCTTTAACCTTCTCATCCTTAATCTTGAATATATACGTTTTTCATCAATTACATCACAAAAATCACACCTAAGTAACAACTAATACTCTCTCCTGAAACCATTTTGGGAATACTTGTGTCAATCCACTAAAATACATAGTTGTGAACACAGCAAATACACAGGTCATTATAATATCCTGGAGTCGAATCAAAAACTGCCTGCTGGTTATCGTTTTATAAATGTGAAAACCAAAATAAAGCATGATGTAACCTGTCACAGTACTTTTACACCTGCCTATAAATTCAATACAAGTACACCGAATCACACACTCCTACATACATACTTCAGAATGAAATCTGCAGCCTGTTCATTGCTGTACCACTCAGGAAGGTTGAGTTTTATTCTGAAGCTCCTTCCCAGGTATTCAAGGACGTTGTGCTGTGTCAGACAACCTGCTTGCACTACTGCTCTCATCATCTCCGTAACACAGTTCACATAAAAGGTGTCATGTTCCCTTCCTCTGACCAACTCCTCAAAAATTTGGTAGTCTGGGAAATTAACTAATGCCTGAAAGACAGAAGTGTGTCAGATCAGAAAAATAAGGTCGTAACAGTATCTGTCTATAAAATACAACTGAAGGACCAAGGCACTCCATGATTTAGGTTTTCATTCTGGTATTTATCTGGAAATACCCTTCCACAAAGCAAAGTTGAAAAACGTGGGGTTGAGGTGCTTAAGAGTATAATGCAGGGGACATTCATACCCTGATAAGGATAGCAAGTACTCCCAATCCAATGAGGATTTGTTTTGTTTTTTTTTAAACCCCAAATGCTTCTCTTGTTTAGGTAAGATTAACCAATATCTTTACAGAATGAGTTCACTTAGAAACACCAATTTAACTCACCATTGTCTCAAGCTGCTATTTACTCTTATACAAACCAACACGCAAATTAGCCCTTTGATGAAGGCTATTAGAATAAATCCCCTTTCTTTCAGCACTTCATTCATATACTAAAGCTTGTCATTAAATCCAACATTCTTAGCTTTTGGCTTGATAATGCTTTCCTGCTTGTTTCTTGTTATGCAAATTAACTGTCCACCAATGACTTCTACATTTACTGGCAAATGTGCCTCACTTTTAAGCAATCTATTTGTTCAACACATTTAAGCAGGCTTTAAAAAGTTCAAGAAAAATTGAAGGCTACATGAAAAAGACACTAAGGCAGATTTCTTCATAAAAGGAGGGAATGTAAGCTCAGTTCTGCTGCTTGGGAATCATGATACATAAAATCTGGAAGAAGCCAGAGTTCGTGCTGACTCTTTCACAAGTGGGGAGAGCACTGGGATGATTACACAGCAAAACCAAATCAGAATCAGAGCCAGAACTACTGTGGAGCTGCAGTAGCAGCAGTCAGACCTAGATGGGCCACCAGGAAACCAGCCCAGAACTGACCCCAACTGAGGCTGAGATGGAACATTTGACTGTCATTCTGTTTTAAGAAGATTCCTGAGATCTTTCACATTAGGTGGCAAACTTTCCAAAATCTATTAATCCAGATCATTCATAAGCAAAAATACATGAACCCTCTCCTGACCATGCACACATCTTCCCTGCTGCAGCTGAGTGCAGGCACAGGCTCAGTCTGAACTACACTTCTTCAGCCAGTACAGGAAGGACGACTGAAAATGCTTAAATGAAATTAGCTTCTTCTCACTACCAAAAATAAAAATGCTTAGCAAAACTTCTGTATTTGTTCAACACAGAAAGCATTTATAGTTTACCTTCAGAGCAAATCCCAAGGGAAGGAAGAACAACTCCTTATGAAAAATAAAATTCACCATGACACAACCATTTTCCAAGTAGTGAAGGTTCATATTTATTGCTGTGTGCTCATCCTTAACACAGTGCATCATTACTCCTGCAAAAATTAACATAAGACCAATGTGAGCTGTGCAAAACCAACTGGCTGCATTGCTGTGATATGCCCAAGCAGGTGTGAGGCAATTCATGGGAGAAACTTTGGTACTTGATGGCTAAGAACAAGAGGCAGATCAATCTTTCAGCATCAGTGTGCCACTTCAAATAAACACGCCAGTGCAACTCAGTTTTCAACAGACCAGGGCAATGTCTCAGACAGCCAGCACACTTTCTCAGAGGCTTAGAAGGTGCATAAAGGAACAAGCCTCAACTATTCTGTCTGTAACCTCAGATTCTAAGACAGAGTACTTGTGTGTTGTTCTAACTGCACTCTGGGCCAAGTTTTCACTTCTGTGTTTGGGTGGTAGTGCTCAAGCAGTGTCTCTTGGTCCTGTTCCACACTATCCACTGCAGGACAAAGAAAAATAAACCAAAAAGGACTATTTAAAATGGCATTGCCTCAAAACAAACTAATGTGGAACCACGGTGTGTGCTAACGTACCACAGTCCAGACAAATCAGCAGCTGATAATACCTGAGTTTAAAACTATTTAAAATTTCTGGCTTAATTTAAACCAATTTTGCTGAGTATAGATGACAAAGGTAGGGGACAGCCAAGAACCTACTTAACCTACTTCATGTAAATTAAATCTGCCACCTTGAAAACCAATTAAACAAGTTCAGTGGTTTACAGTGACTTCTGCTGAAGGTAAGGTTTGAGTTACACCTTCCACATAATAAAAGGTGACCTGTACTCCAAGGTCTGGAATACAGCCTCCCTTGCTCCACATAGGCAGCTCAGACAGCTCCCACAAGGCAAGCACCTGCCTCGTGCTTATACTGTTATGGAGGCATTTACCCGTTATTTTTTACATGCAGTAAAAAACACAAACATTTTACAAGAGCTACAACAAAACAAACTACCAAATTCAGCTACAGATGGTCACGCCTGTTTGTCTTCAAGTAGTTATTAACAGGATGCTGCAGGAAACCGCTCAGCTTACCGTACTCTGTGAAACCAGGGCCTCTGTTTTTCCACTTGTGTCTTGCCACTGCAAGAGGGAAATTTCGCCTGGGCATAATCAGCAACCTAACAACTTTTTCTAAGCCATTAATTATAAAGTAGCCTCCCATTTCCTGCCAGGAGAAGAAAAATTATTTTTAATGTGCTTAGAAACTCATAACCAGAATTTTAAGACAAAAATACTTGTATTATACAGTAAAATAAATATTTAATATTTTAACTAGGAAACACATTGCAAGACATGTTTCAGCACTGCTTTTGGAAAGGTTGCACTTCTTACCAGTGACTTATCAAGCTTAAGTGTAGTACAGATTGCAAGGAAAGGTATGCACGTTCTTCAATTTAAAGGAAGAAAAACAAGCCCAAAAGTCTGCATGGTCAATGCAATGTATCTGAAGAACTGACATTAACTACTTCAAATAAATAAATTGAAGCTCTTTTTTGAGTTTATAAACCAGAGGAATCTTCAGTGCAGAAAAACCTCTTTCTGGTCACATATGAGCTTATTTTTCTGATTTCCTTTTGTAGTTTGCTCACTCTTTTTGTGAGTACAAAGCACAGTACTAAATAATTCTGTATTCAATTAGACAGCTCACATGCTACTGGGGAGATAAGGAAAAAGCTGCAGAGGCCAACTGAGAATGAAAACTTCTCTTTAACTCTTTCAATGCCTGTTCCCCAAATGTTCATCTCCACAGATATCTCACAGCTGCACAGACTAAGCTCCTGAGTAGCAGTTCAGAGGTTGTATACTGAAACTGTAGGTATCGGCATCAAACAGCTCTCTGTACCCAACAACAGCTGTGACTGCAAATTTCTCAAGATGCTTTATGCAACCACCATAAACAAGGTACATCCAGGAAAAATAGCAAGTCAAACTCGAAACAAAATACAAACAACTCAAGCCTTGTAAAGAGATTCTGGCCTGATGGACTGCTGGGGTAAAATGCAGGTTTTCCTGACCCACCAAATCACCATTACCTCCTCCTCTTCGTGGTGCTCCATAAGCTCTTGTGGGGAAAGATTATAAAGGCTGCACAATTTGGATTTCACCATGATTGGAATATACCCTAGGGGTTGCTTGATATTCCCCTGTGGTACGTCATTCACTGACCAGCTGATGTCAGCCTAAAATGATAAAACACCAAGAGTAAGCTAAGTTGCCCTTTTAATATTTCTTGTTGTATTAACTGTACATTTCATATAACAACAAGCAGCCTAACAAAACTTCTGTCACTTTAAAATGGTAATAATAATAATAAGCAGAACTGGTAGATGCATGCATAAAGATGACACTCCGGAAAACAGTCAACATGGGTTTACAGAAGAAAATGACACAAGTCTAAGTAAGGAAGCTGCTAGGTGAATGAGCAAAGTCAACACAGTTTACTTTGCCTTTCAGGTGCTTCAACAGAGCAGCCTAAATAAAAAAAAGGCAGCCACAGGATAGGAAAAGAAACCTCAGAAGTTAAGTTAAAAGTAGAAGGAAACAACAAGTGTTCAGTGAAAGGACATCCACACCACAAGCCTTTCCTAAGACTTCTTCACTAACCATGTTCATGAGTGATCTGAAAAGCGAGAAACAAAAGCATGTGGGAAAGAAAATAGTTTATTTACAATAACAAGATCTGGCAGTGGGTCTCCAGAAGGATTGTGGGAGCAAACAATCCTAACTTTACATGCAGAATGTCATACTTTAAAAGAGCTACTGCCGTGCAGGAAAGAAACACTGGCATTGCCATACAAGAACATTGGTTCAACATCTGTCAACAGCTAAGAAGAGTAAACCGAGTCCTAGAAATTACTAGGAAAGGGAAGAGAAATTTTCCTGTGCCCCTCTAAATCCACAGTGCAGCCTTACACAAAGATTACTGCACCGTTCTGGTCTATACCTTAAGCAATGACTAAAGCAGCTCCCATATGAGCAGCCATTCAGCAGACTGGAGCTCACTTCTCACCTTGGGAAAGTGGGAACGGCAGGAAGAAATTGAGGGAGGTATATGTGGATAAAGCAGCATGGTGGAAACAGGGAATGACTATTCACTACTTCCTGTGGGGCATGGGCAGGGAGTGGGAGAGACCAACCTGCCCCAGCCCAAAGCAATGCCTTCTCATACAAGACACAGCAAACTATTTTATCCAACTGCTCCAACCATTCCAAACATAATAAACAGACAAACAATGGGAAAGAAAAAAGATGGGAAATAATTCCACTATGAAAAATAAAAGCATCTCTAGCTCAGGAAAATCTAAGAGCCACTGGAAATATGGCTGTGAATAATTGTGACTGCTCCACTTTCATGGTCAGATAAGATACTGCACTTAGAATAGCTTTTATCACGGTAAGGTGTAATGCTTTGGACAAATAAAGAGAAATCAAGACGAAGTTCCAAGCAAGCACACCCTTGCACCGGGTGCCTCAGGTAAGCAATGAGCTCCAGCACAATTACAGAATTTTAATGGAAAATAGCAAAGGCTTTCACAGTGCAAAGGAAAATATCTGCTTGGGGATACTTCCTCTCGAGGCAAGTTTCAGAGGAATTCAGAAAAACAATATACTTATGCCGTGAACAAGAGAAATTTATAGCTCTGAGCTTCTGTACGGGAGAAACGCTGCTTTGGCAATATGGATCCCCGCAGAAACAACATTGGATGGCCATGCACTCCGGGATGACACGGGTTTCATCCAAGGCCTTCCGAGCCGGCTGCCTGCTTCCAGGGCGAATGTGACAACAGCGTGGAGAACGCGGCAAGGATGCAGCGGGAAAGAAGGGCAGCGACAAGCTCAAGGCGCAGGGAATTTTGTGTGGTGAGCTCACACCCACCGAGACCCCAGAGCCACGCGGGACAGCTCTCTCTGAACGTCCCCAAAGGCGGTGAAGCAGGGAAGGGTCCTTTACCGACGGCACAGGGCTCGGCGGGCTCCGCTGCCGCGGCGTG
>NW_008668340.1:0-1193 GCF_000695815.1 Acanthisitta chloris
AAAAAAAAAAAAAGTTTCCCAGCTAGTTCTGAAACATCTTTGCTGTAAGAAGTGACTAATAGAAAGGAACAGGACTGGCTCCTATACAGTCAGCAAGTCAGGTACAAACAGTTGTTAAGAATCATTGAGCAACTCAGGACTTCAGACTCAGCATTCAACAAGAAAATTCATCTTTTTTTTTTTTTTTTTGTTTTGTGGTTTTTTTTTTTAATGGTTTTTTTTTTGTGGTTTTTCCTTTAAAAAAAGAGGGAGGAGGGGGCAAAAAAAAAGCAGGGGAAAAATGCCAAAAAAACATTTCCCACCGTATTTAAACCAGAAACCATTGATCTCCTCAGGTGAAGGGTGTTCCAAGTCCTTCCCACAAGCACAGCCTTTCCCTGGTCCTTGCTAGAAAAGGTGGGATTTATCCTGGGATTTTTTTTTTTTTTGTTGTTGTTGCAGTTAACATACAAGTGCTACTAACAGAGACAACTTCTCATTGCTGCATGGCAATAGGGACTGACACACGGGGCCAGTTTTGAGCTCAGCTGGAAGGACTTTTGAATTCATTCTAGGAATACTCCTGGAGCTCCCTATGGAAAAAACCAAACCCAAACAAACAACAACACCCCCCCCACAAAAAAAAAAACAAAACACCTTGCTGGCAATTCTTTTGCAGTCTCCAACATTCTCCAAAGCCCCCAGCAATGTCCTCTTCTTGCTCCAGGCATCCCACGTTGGGCTTGGGCTGTGCTGCCAGACGCAGAGAGGTGGTTGTACCCCAACCCCCAGGCTGGGAGATTCCCACATGGATCGGTGCCTAATCCAAACCTGGTGCTCAAGTGCCTCCAGGCAGGTGGAAGGGAACACACAGACGACGCAGCAACAGGGATTTGGTTAGGTTGAACAGCCCCAGAGCCCCAGGCCCACCCTCCCCCCTCTCTCCCCAAGTTACTTGGTGCTGTTTGCAAAAGTCTGGATGGCACGAAGCAGCCTCTTCCCCCCAACAACAGAGTAAAAGCTCCACAGATTTCGCTGTCTACCTGGTGGTCAAAGGTTGGAGCAGCACCAGTTGGTGCTGCTGCTTTCCAGGAGAAAAAAAACAAACATGGGGTGAGGTGACACAAAGAACTTTAGGATTGCTTCAGTCGTTTCCGGGGAGGCCCCAGGAACGGGCACTGTGCAGACGCCAAGGAGCGATAAGCCTCGGCCAC
>NW_008668340.1:1213-11356 GCF_000695815.1 Acanthisitta chloris
CCACCATGGACTTCCAGCCTGAGGTCTCCATCACATCTGAGGCATGGCTGGGGTGGGGAGAGAGAAACAGCCAGTGAGCAACTGGGGGTGAAAAGGAGGAGCTAAACAGATTGTTTGCATGTGCCTCAGAACCTGAGAGTCACAGCATAGATAGGGTTGGAAGGATCCATGAGGATCAGCCAGTCCCAACTCCTGCCCAGTACAGGACACCCCAAAATTCCACCCTGGGCCTGAGAGCATTGGCCAAACACTCCTGGAGCTCTGTCAGTCTTGGGGCTGTGCCCACTGCCCTGGGGAGCTGTTCAGTGCCCAAACACCTCTGGGGGAAGAACCTTGTCCTGATCTCCAACCTAACCCCATTCCAGTGCCATCCAACCTGGCCTGGAACACTTCCAGGGATGACCAGGACGATTCCACTATCAAGAACTACCTGATACTCTACTACCTAAAAGCTCTGGTGATCTTAGGATGATCCATAACACCTCAGAGACTGGTCAGACTCTGAACCCAAGTCCCAGAGGCTCTGAACAGTCCTAGAGGACAAGACTAACCTTCCCTTAGGGCAGTGCCATGTCTGGGATGGCAGAGAAATGAAGGAACACACTGGGAGCACTTCAAGAAAACAGGAGAACCTTCCCTGCATGGGACAGTCCAAATTGGGAGCCCATTGCTAATGAACACTTCCCTCTGAGTTTTGTACCATCAGGGTATGATTAAGGTTGGAGAAGACCTTTAAGGTCATCATGACCAACAGTTATTTTATCCCCTGGTAGAAGAGGAGCAAACTCACTAGTTGATGAAGTCCACTGCCTGTGTTTTGAGCTGGTCAGCACTGTGCAGGTCAGCCAGGATGAGGATCTCAGCTGCATTCTCCACTGACAGGTTACTGCACAGAGCATCCTCACACATCACCTTCAGCCTCTCCAGGGCATACTGCAAAACACAACAGCAAGGGCAGTTACCAACAGGGAAACACCTCAGCAGGTGATGTGAAGCCTTAACTTGTGCTCCTCCTCCAGTTACTACTCTAGGAGCTCAACACTCTCTGCTCTGTGCAGCTCAGCTGGACCCAAAGGAGCAAAAAAGCAACGGAACAACCACCAAAGCAAAGCAGAATCATGGTGTGACCCCCTGAGGAAGCAGTGGGAAGGAACATACCCACCATCACTCCCAGCTCCTGCTGTTAGGGCTCCTTGAAAACCAATTTCAGGTCACCTGGAATCCTTCCTGCCCTTCCTACCTCGGAGGTTTGAGGGCACAGAATGCTACAGGAGAAGCTTTACCCTCTGCTCCTGTGTGATGGAGTTACTCAGGGTCACTGGGGAGAGCTGGGAATGCTCCACAGGTGTTCCAGGGAGGTTTGGGGCAGTTTTCCTTTACTTTCTCTGCTCTTCAGGACCTGTACATCAAAATCAGCCTTGATCAAGTACAAGGCAGGAGGTTAATACTCCAATATTCCTGATCCAACGCTCCTGATCCAGCCAGAAATAATTGCCAGGATGGAATTCCTTCCCAATATCCCATCTAATCATCATATCCTGCCTGTAATGCCCTTGGAAAGTGTCTATTCCAACTCTATCCTACCTTCACATCTTTAACCTCAGAGTTTCTGCTATTCAACTGTGGATTTCCCTCTGTGTTTTGGAGACCCACAGGGTTGGGCTGTGTCAGTGGCTCGTGAAATTCCAAGGATACCTCAAGGAATGTTGTTCCACTGTGCTCTGTGCAGCACTTCAGTCAGTGCTGAAAGGTGCAGGCACAGCCAAGTGGTTCAGAAGGAACTCAGTGACCTTGGGCAGACTTGGAACAGGTCAGAAAAGGGTGAGCAAGGAGTGAAACCCAAACCCAAACTCTGGGATAATTCTGCAAGTCTTGGTATGTGTGAGCTGCTGATTTGGTTTGAGGCTCTTGGGATGAAACTGAATGTCTCTGCTTAGTTCTCCATCCCATGACTTCATTTCCCAGGGGTTAGGAGTGGATTCTAATGCAGTTCTGATAGGAATAATCACATTAGCACTGCAGAAATTGTCCTGGAGATTAAGCACAGTGAAGTCTTTTTCCTGCTAGGACTTCAGTTGAGTGACACTGCTAAAAAATCATCTTTCAGACTGTTAATTCCACCTAAAAATCACCTTGAAGACTCTTCATTTCACCTAACTACGTTTAAGGATCCTGCAGATTGTCCATAAGGTTTCTGGGGACAACTCAGAGACATCAGGACACACAAGATGATCAGTGAGTGGAGGAGACACTGGATTTGTATCCCAGCACTGCTCTGAGCACAGAGCTGGGAACAAGCTCACTGCTGTGACACTTCCATATGATTGAGCACTAATTACTGTATGCATTGATTCATCTTCTAACTGAGATTTTTATCCCATTTCAATGAAGAACTTTAGACTCTAAAAACAACTTCTCACTGCAGATTTGGTGCTAACTCCAACTAGGAGAAGTTTTTCCCAGCACAAGAGCTGAAAAGGCAAAGCCAATGGAGCTGTTCATATCAACAACTAAACTAGGAGCAAACAAGCCATTAATTTAGCTATAATTAGCTGTCAGTGCCTTCAAATGCAGCAAACAGAGCTTGGAAGTTCTTTCCTCCTGAAAATGGAACCTTCCCCATCTCATGCACAGCCAGGTCTGGTTGCCTGTCTGAGTAACTCAGGTTCTAATGACACTGGTGGGCAAAAAGAGCAATTCTGGGCTCTCACACACCAACATTTCTCCTTCCTCCCTTGCTTAATTCCACCTGAACCCAGTCCAGCTCCCAGCACACCTTCCCAGGAGGCTGGAATGGCATCTCCTGGGCTGACAAGATGTGCTTTGTTTTGGTTTTTGGTCTAATGACATATTTTCCCCAAGAGACAGGAGCAACTCAGAAGAAGCTGTTGCAACCTCTTGGGGAAATATTAGATGTTTTATGTGCTTTCATGCAAGGGTTTTTGTTTTTTTTTTTTAAATTTCTGCTTTTCAAAAGACACACAAGGAGTTGAAAAAGGAACACAAAAAAAACCTATGTTAAAAGCCCAAATTAAAGCTCCCTCTGTCCTTAATGTGTTGTTTGTTACTCACTCTGCCTCGTTAAGGGTGGGATGTGAGCCCTCAATCAATACCCTCTAAATATTGCATGAACCACGTGGCAATGATTAGAACCAGTCCAAGAATCTCCTTGCTGTGTTTCCCATCTCAATTCCAGTTGCCTCATCATGGCATATGCAGCATTTCACCTTGGAAAAAAATCAGCATTTTTGGATGAGGCCAAAGCTTGCAATGAGAGGCAGTTGGGTGATGGTGTGGAACAAGGTTATTATATCTTCCAATCCACCACCCTAAAGTGGCTCCCAGAGGAGAATCCAAGGACTGAAAAAGTATGGAGACTCAACCAGGGTCTCACCCCCAGAGCTGCTCCCTCCCTCCAGGTCGAACTAGGGTCTCATCCCCAGAGCTGCTCCCTCCCTCCAGGTCAGAGCTGAGGCACATTGGCAGGGCAGTGTGGAGAATCTTACACTGCTTCTACCTCTGCTGAAACCTGTTTGAGGGATAAATTCAGGACTTTAGTCTCCAGTGCTGTCCAACTGGAATCTTGTACCACCACTAAGTTGACTTGGAAGAGAGAAAAGAAAGAGGAAATCAAAGTTTGGTTATATAGATAGGAGTTTTCAGAGGTTAACAGTGCCAGCAGAGCTCTCTCTTCCAGCCTTGGGGCTGCAAGGGGAAGGAGGAAGAGGCCACAGGGATTAGCAGCAGCTTCCAGTCACACCACAACTCCCTCGGAAGGACCTTGCAAAGCACAGAGGGTCAGGCCAGGGCTTCCTCCAGTGCTGCACCACTGCAAAAGGAAAACCAGCACCAAAACTTCCCTCTCTTGAAGCTGCTGCTAGCAGGCAGAGCAGGAGGAGAAGCCAAGGCACAACATTGCTTTGGAGATTTGGTAATAATCCCATGGATAAACATCTCTGAGTCCACCCTGAAATGTTCTTCTCAACCCCAGTTTAGCCTGTGCTGAGTAAAATCCTCTGAAAGCTTAAAACCAATGAGCAGCAGAGACAAAAATTCCTGATGGTTATATTGGAAGACATGGATTTACACAGCTAGAGGTGTGTTGTATGTGTGTCTCATGTTGGAGGTGTCTTACACCACATCCACAACCCATTCCAAGGACCTGCTCAGCAGTGCTCACAGGAGAAGGCACCTGCAAGCTCCCAAGGAGCATTGTGGAAAGGCAACTCCATGTCATTCCCAGTCCTCCCAACACCCCCAAATCCCAACTTTACCTTGTCAGCAGCTGCCAGCAAGTCATCAGCCATTTTATCCAGGTTTGGTGCCTTCCCAGTGTAAATAAAACACATCATCTCCTTAAAAACTTCAGGCTCCACATCATTGATTTCAACTCGGTTCTGCAACAGGAAAATGAAGCTTAGCAAGGTCCTGCCAAGAGGTTAAAAGCTTCCTCCTACCTAACTCCTGCAGTACTCAAGAGGCAAAAAACTACTGACAATGAGAGCTACTTGCAAATGAAATGAAAATAAAAAGGTGTGGATGGAGTAAGAAAAACTGTAAGTTGTATTTCACCTTCTCTCCTACTCCCTGTCCCACCCCAGACTCAAAAAAATTGCCTCCTTGATCCCTTTCTTCCTCCCTTCAGGCCAGCTGAAGCACAGAGTTGTATCTAATGTGAGAGAAACAGTTAGAAGGTGAAGAGAGGCACAAACACAGAATTAGCTGAGCAGTGTTGCCAAGAGTTGCCTGGACAGTGAATCCACTGAGCTGGAGGAGTTCTCCTTCCCTCAGGAACTTACCTTTTTACTCTCTTCCATCTCGTGCTCAAACATGGCACTGAACACTGGAGAACGTGCTGGAGGGAAAACAGAACACAAGTTAGAAATGGTCCTTTAGTCCTCAGGGGGAGCTGAGTGTGGCTCAGCCTCCACAACTGCCCTGATATCAATGCAGGAAAACCTCTCCTGGGGCTGACAACTTCACACTGGATATGGAAGAGCTGATGACCTGATGAGAGCTGAGGGGGAAGGTGTGTTACAAGAAAAGTGTTGCCTGGAAATGTGCTAAGTCCTTCCAAATGCTTTAGGAAGATATTACAGTTACAGCCACAAAAGTCCTCCTACCATCCCTGTCAAAGGAGGAGACAGGCAATTAAGAACTAAGGAGCTGCTTTTCTACCTGTACCAGCTCCCACCAGTCAGGCACTGCTGGTTTTGGAGAGAAGAGCTGCCAAAGCCTCCTGGAAAGATGAGTAACTCAAAAAAACCTTCTTGCCATCAGGTTATCTCCTGTCCTGCCAAAAGCTGTTTGTTGGAATGGTTGTGGCTGCTCCAACCTTGGGAGTGTTCCAGGCCAGGTTGGATGGGGCTTGGAGCAACCTGGGCTGGTGGAAAGTGTCCCTGCCCATGGCAGGGAGTGTGATGGGATAATACTTAAGGTCTCTTCCAACCCAAACCATTCTATGACTTTACGAATAATTATATTGGTTTGTTGGAGTCCAAGGAACTGCTAGAGGAAATCTGAAAGGGACTCCTAGAGAGCTGAAGAGAGACTTGGGACAAGGGATGGAGGGACAGGAATGGCTATCCACTGGAAAAGTGGAGATTTAGATGGGATATTGGGAAGGAATTGTTCCATGTGAGGTGCTGAGAAACTGGAATGGATTTCCCAGAGAAGCTGTGGCTGCTCCATCCCTGGGATTGTTCCAGGCCAGGCTGGATGGGGCTTGGAGCAACCTAAGCTAGTGGAAGTGACATGTGGCTATGGGACTAGATGAGCTTTACGATCCCTTCCCACCCAACCCATCCCATGATTCTAAGCCCCTCCAGGTCAGTACCCACCTGCCAGGATGGCCTTGTGCCCCTTGAACTCCTGCCCTGCCACGCAGAGGCAGCAGTCGGTGAAACGTGAGTTCTCCCACAGTCCTCCCAGCTCATCAGCCAAGCGACACTCAGGGACCTTCACCATGTTCATCGTGTTCTGCCCAGAGATGTTGACAGAGTCCTGCACCACACTCACCTGCAGGGACAGCAAACACCCTCAGACACTCACAGATACACACTGAGGAAGGTTTCATTCCAGGTGAAGGGAAATGCAGAGTGAAGCTCAGAGCTCTGAGTACAGATGGGTAAAATATCTCAAATTTTCAAGCTTCCTTTCATCTGCTCATGGCTCCTTGTACCAATGTCCATCCCAAATCCTAAATCCCACCAGCAGATTTGCTTCTCAGCCTCAAATTCACAGCACTTCTATGCAACAGGATCAGAACTTTACTTGCAGTGTGATCATAACACACTGAGAGACTCCTCTTCCCTCAGAAGGTTGTAATTCCAGGGCAGGAGAAGGGAAATGCAGAGCAAAGCTCACACCTCCAACCACAGTCACTGTATGGTTAAAATAGCTCAGTTTTCAAGCTTCCTTTCCTCTGCTCATGGTTCCTTGTACCATTGTCCACTCCAAGGCCTAGTAAATTTTCTTCTCAGCCCCAAATTCACAGCACTTCTATGCAACATGATCAGAACTTTACTTGCAGTGTGATCATAACACACTGAGAGACTCATCTTCCCATAGAAGGTTGTAATTCCAAGGCAGGAGAAAGGACCAAAATCTAACCAGATGTTTCCTAAGGAAGTTGAACCTTCTTTTCCTGCTTTTACACACATCACACCTGACCTAGTTTTTCCCTTCTATCAACACCCTGAACCTTTCCCCAATCAATAATGCAACAGCACAGAGGAAAATTACACAGAGTTTCTACAACCAAGCCCAGAACTCACACGTGGACAAGGGCAGTGCCTGACCCCTGAATCTCTTGTTGCTTCTCCTTCTGTCCCTTAGTTTCCATCCCATTACAAAAAACAATTAAACCCACCTAAACAGTAAGTTTAAAAAGAACCTCCAGTTTTGTGTCAAATAATTCGGAGTGTTTGGGGAAGGCTGAGAGATTCCTGATCTCCTGCTCTAAAGGAGAGAGGGTTAGGCAGGGCCATGAATATCTTGCACAAAGGGATCCCTCAGGAGCCTATTGAGCACCAAACCACATGGTTAAAGCCTCAGTAACTCACAGCCTGCTGCAAAACTCACGTAGGCAAGATCAGAGTGACTAATTCTGCCCTGCTGCAAAAGAAGAATAAAGCAGGAGGTGATTGACAGGGAAGCATAGGTGAGTATTGCCTGGATTTGCTGTCAAGTCCAAGTTAAATTCCACTTCTATTAATAACCAATGGCCAGAGAAGAACAATGGACAGCAAAGAAGCTCCACAGGATGTGAAAGGAGAAGTAAATCATGAAGTGAGAGATGATAGAAGCATGAAAACCTGAAAGCACATCCCCCAACTCCTGAGGAACCTCCAGTGGATTTCTCATGGCCACAACTGCACAATAATCACAAATAAACAGCAGATGCTGCTGCCAGGACATTGATTTGCCAGAGGAAGTGTGAGGGTGCCAAAATTCTTCAGCATTCACCTGCCAGCTGCATCATCTTCTTGCCCTGGGCCATCCAGAGCAGCAATGTGGACTCAAGGATAGATGAAAACTCATCAGACTGATTAAAAAAGGAATTCTCAGGTGTAGATCCATTAGTGATTAGAGATCAGTCAAAACAGACTTGTAAACTGCCTCAAATCAACAAAGAAATCCTCTTCATATAGGAAACAAAGTGACTGGCATGGAATTCTAGCTCATAGCTTTTCACTTGAGGAGTTTGGGAGATTCCAGCCTCGAATGCCAAAAATCAGGATTTGCTCAAGCTATTTTCAACACCTCAGCAAGGAACCAACACCACCCAGAGCTATTCCCACAACCTGAGGAACTCCAGTCTCTGTGGGGATTGACTGGAATGACATTTCCCTCTGATGCTGGAGTAGAATTTAAACAGCAGAAGGTAATGCAGCTGAGCTATGAACAACCAACCTACCTCACCTGCACCACAGAGGCTGCAAAATCCCCAGGGTGACAAGGAAATGAGGTCAGGCTTGAAATGTCTGACAAGAACCATCAATCCCTGCCCTAACAGCCTCACAGTGAGATATTCCTGTGTTCAGCACTGGACATGAACAGAGAGCAAAAGGTTTTTTTTCCTTTTCACTTCCATAAAGCCACGAGAAGGTGCAGCAGAGCCACTTTGCAACCTTCTGCTCGACAGCAAACTCACAGGACTCTGCAGATAAAAAAAGCCTCTCAACATCCAGTATTGCCAACTCCTTGGAGAGTTCCTACATCCAGAACATGCTTGTGAAAGGACAGATGTGAGCAGCATTGCACAGCACCTGTGGCCAGCAGGGAAGCATCAGGAGAGCATATGGCACAGTGGTTTGAATGCTAAGAGACATCCAAGCTCAAGGAGGGAAAGAAAGAAGAAGAAGAAAAAGGGGGAAAAAAGAAAAACCAACTCAAAATCAAACTGCTGAAAGTTCTCACCAAACTATTTGCAGGCAGCAAAACCTGTGAAGTCATTAGGGTTAGGATAAACTCTCTGATATCACCAGGGTTAGGATAAACCCTCTGAAAAACCTGCCCAAACTGAACATTTCTTCTGTGCTGAACTGCACGACAGAGACAGGACAGAAACATCAAGGTCAGGTGATGCCAGCACAAGTTTTCTCTCCCTGCAGAACCAAACCCACTGAGCTGAAGCTTTTGAAGGGAGTAATGCAGCAAGAGTGACCTGAATTAGGACTAGTTGCCAAGACTACTGTGGCTCTCAGCTTTGTCTACATCTCACCCTGCAAATTCCCTTCTCACACACTCAGTTTTGGGCTTCACAACTGCCCAACAAAAACACAAGTTGGTTTCTTTTGGCTTTTCTATCATGAAGGAAAGAGGAATTTCCAAACCTACAGAGGTACCATCCCAAACTCTGTCCTCTTCTCCTTCCACACTGCTACAAGTGGTCAGGGAAGAGTTTCCTCCACCCCTAGTGATTTCTGCTACTGACTGAATCCTCATCCTTGAGGTGGTTGGTGACTTAAAACAGGTGATGCTTATAGAGAGAAAAAAACCAGCCTAACCCCCTCCCCCCAAAAAAGCTTCAAAATCCTTGTTGAACAACTTGAACTAAAGCTTTTCTTTCATTGCTGAAAGAAAACACAGCAAAAAGACTCCTATAAAAAAAAACAACTAACAAAACAGAGCAGGAGATGCAAAGAGAGAACAACTTGTTCTACCTGTGTTGAGGCAAAAATCAGCTACAGGAGAGAGTTTGCAGTTAAAATACAATGGAAGTAAGACAGGAGAAGCTCTGAAGACACTAAATAAAGACTATAATTTGCTCATTAAGGTTCTTCAACTTAAATATTTGGTTTCAGAAATAACTGGCTGCATCTTTGCCTGAAATAAGTCTTAGTGCAACAACAATTTTGGAAGCAGCTGTAGAAAAACACAAAACACAATGAGCAGCAAATTGTGTTTACTATAAAATTCCTTTTTTTTTCTACAGGTTTCTTTTTTTTTTTTGCCTTTTGTTGCCTGTATAGACACTTAAGGAAATCAAGAAAACTCTTTATTCAGCAAGTAATAGGCACCACAGAGCTGGTGGTGGTGATTATCCCAAGTGAGCTGCAAATGAAGGAGGACAAACAGATGGAGGATAACACTAAAGCACGAACGAAACAATAATCAAACTTGCCTAATTCCTATCATCATTCCAGGTAAAAGACAAACAGCAAGAGCAAAAGAAATGGAAGGCAAATGGGATGAATCACAGAGAGAAAAAGCCACCAGAACACACACACACAGACACATCTCTGTGTCACACAAACACTCAGGATTCCTCCTGCCACCTCTGACTCCTTAAAAGCAATCAGGAGCAGTAAGGTCACCTCTCCCTGCAGCTAATGGAGCTGCAGCTCTTTCAGCTGCACAGGAAGCCTTTACCTCACAGAAGAGAGTGAGTTTGTCATCTGGAAGGAGGCCATTGGCTTCATCCAGAAGAAAGTCTCTCCTGATGAACTTTTTGAAGCCCCAGTCCTTGCCTTGCACGAATCGATAGGCTCGTTGGCTCTCTGCAAGACAAGCACAGCCTCAGGCCCAGCAGGGATGGGTGGGCTGAGCAAAGAGCAACCCCCAAAGCTCTGAGCCCCAGCAGCCAGGCCCAGAGTAACACACCCCCAGGGCCCTTACACACTCCCCAGAGCTTTTACA
>NW_008668341.1:0-3617 GCF_000695815.1 Acanthisitta chloris
AATAGAATCTGACTAATAAACATCACTAATATGTGATACAATTTCAATGCTCTATGAAGCAATCAATACTAGTAAACACCTAGCAGGTAACTACTCAAGAAAAATCATCAATGAAAATGTCTTGTGGCATCTAGGTCTTTACCACATACCAATGCCGTAAAAATCTATTTTATGCTCAATTCACAAAATGGTTTGGGCTGGAAGGGACCCTAAAGCTCATCTCATTCCAACCCCCCTGCCATAGGCAGGGACACCTTCCACTATAGCCCCGGCTGCTCCAAGCCCCATCCAACCTGGCCTGGAACACTTCCAGGGATGAGGCAGTCACAGTCACTGTTGGCAACCTGGGCCAGTGTCTCACCACCCTTTTAAGAATTCCTTCCTAACATCTAAATCTACCCTTCTGCAACTTAAGCCCATTCTCCTACGTCTTATCACTATATGCCCTTGTGAAAAGCGCCAGATTTAAGCTTGTTATTCATGCATTTTACACCCAGTATTTGTTCATTCTAAAAGATTACATTGAGCAGTCGCAATGATTACTGAGTTCATGACTATGAGCAGTTGCTTTGCTGCTTCTTACTACAGTCTTCAATACGAATGTATTTAACAAAACCCAACATTTCTGACCAGAGAAAACAAGCAAGAAAAAAAGGCATTCCAGTGCAAGTGCGAGTCAGCCTTGGCAGGTACTTGTGCCTTTGGCTCACCACAAGTCCAAGCTGAGGCAATATCTTCCATATGGAAGAACATAAGTAGCAGTTTTAGAAAACAAATAATTTTACCATTGAAAACAAAACACATTTCTTCCCTTCACATCAACTACAAAGCATCAGTTTTGAAGTATTACTTCTTAAAATGCTGATTCTTATCTAAAAGACGCACAATGTCTTACCTGTTGTGCCGGAACACACAACAGTTAAGGGTATCTTACACTTGAGGACATACGCTGGTATCTAAGTCAACTTGTCAAATTCTTCCCCGCTGAGGGATCTTCTACAGCTGTAATTACCATTCCCTGCTTTTTTACATAATATATTAAGTGGGTCCTCTGAGATCCTCAGGTCTAGACGGTTTTAGATTGGATTGTCCCTCACAACACCATCTTTTGGTCAAAACGCTACCTGCCAGAGACAGTGTCAGGTCAGTGAAAGCCAACGAACTATAGGTCTTAAGTCAATGGTGTGATGTAAAAGAAGGAGGGGAAAAAAAAAACCCTCAATACAAATCTTTAGTGACAGCTAAATAAGGGATTTTAAGCCAACTATGGCAACAGCGCTTTGAGGCACAATGAGGTTTTCCACATGTTACCAAGCACTATAATCAATATTCACAGATAGCTACTTGCATATTTGCCCCAAGTCTACTGTTCTAAATTACACCAGTTTAACTTTGCTCACATTAGGATTCATTTTAGAGAAAAATATTTAGCACAGACACAGCATGCAAGGTGCCCTGCATGCATACTATAATTTATTCTTCAACACATTGAACATCTGAATCAAAACTCAGCAAACCTTCCTGTGAACACTCCTAATTATGGGGACTATATCGCTTACAAAACCTTAAGTTAAAAGGAAAAGGAGCATAATTATGTAGTATAGAAAACTTTATAAACTAACCCTTGTTTTTCTTGATCTATGATTTCATGTGCAGTGAAAAACAACCAACACAACAGAGAGGAGAACTCATGCCCCAGAACAGGATATATCAAACAGCACATGAGAGGAAGACACAGTATATTATTTTCCTGAAACCACATAAATTTTTGAAAAGAAATTGCCTCATCTGTCCTAAAGCAATTTCAGAACAAAACACAGGTACAACGTTTTAACAGAAAGCCGCTAACTGAAATGCGCAATTTTCTCCTGTTTCAAAGTATGACTTAAAATACCAGTAACAACATACTATGTCAGACAGGGAAGAGCAACCACTGAACTGCCATAAAAGCCCCACAGCAATGCACTGTACGAGCAACAAACTGTGCAGCTGTTTAAGAGCAAATTAAACATAATATATGGTACCTTTAAAGCCAGAGGAGCTCTTCAGCCATGTCCTCTGCTATCTGTAAGCCACAGCAACTCCCACACCTAGCAGTCAGTTCAAGGCATCTGATTAAAGAACACCCTTTGAAAACACATCTGGAATCAAACACACCACAAAAGGTTTTTGAGTAGTAACTCTCCAACATCTGACCAGCAACAACCCAACACTTCCTGCAGCCATCATGATCCCCATGATATGGAAAGAGAAAGCAGAGAAGAGCTATAATCTTCTAACCCATGATCAGGAGAAACATGATTACAGAACACATCAGAGTCATTCACTTGTCTGACTGTATCAGACAAGCCCAATGAAACCTCCTAAAACCCAGCTATTCCAGACTAAGATGGGGGGGAAAAAAAAAAAATCACCACAAAACACCCCCACTTTCCCTGCTTTGTCTTCAAAGGAAGAAAATGCAATTTACACAAAAAAACATTTCCCTAAATCCTGTGTGTCAACTACAGATTTATCCTGGCATACCAATCCATCACCACAAAAATGTAACACTCCTATAGAAGAACATAAAATGTATCATTAGTGGTTTTCAACAGATTTCACGTCCAGCTACATCTGCATAGCAATGGATTCACTTAACCAGACCAGGATCTTTCCTAACCACTAAACCAAGCTGCAGAGTAACTTCAAAATAGCATGGGTTGGATGTATCACTTTTCCACACAGATAAAGCAGTCAGTGCACTTGACCAAAGACTGCCAAACTAGACCATATGCTGTCCCATCACCCAATATATGGTCTTAAAACTGAAATAGTTATTTATGCAAAAGAGAGCATTTAACTTACGATTGATAAACTGGATCTGTAGAATACCTGTGCTGAGAAGAACCTGTGACCAAACCTGTGTAAAATTCGTGGCTAAATTTGATATAAAATTTGCTAATTACCAAAGTTATTTTGTAATAACTCACCTAAAACTTTGCAACTCTCTCTTCTCTTCGGACCTGAAATAAGGCCAAAGTGCTGAATTCAACATCACAATCTGTTGCCCTGGAACTTACTGCAATGTTTAGACAAAGAAGTTTATTATGAGATCTAATAGGATTTCTTGAGAGAAAACGTTCTCATTCTCTTTCTGAAAGCAATATGAGACAGAAAGACTGGAAACTCATTAAGTAAGGACTATTTCAACATTTTAATACAAAACCAAGAATATTCTCAGTAACAGTATACATGCTCCTTACTTTCAGGGTTTTGTTCTAATAACTGGCATTTCCTCCCAGGATTCCATACAGTTTTCATCAGCATGGAAGTCTCCTAAGAAAAATAAGCCACAGAATTAAAAGTCCATATACGTTTGAAACAATTTAGGAAATTTAATTTTTAGTTAACCTACTCTGCTCTTCTATACATAAACTTCAGCAACTTCTCTTCAAAACCAGCTAAAACAGAAGTGCAAGTTACAACACTAGAAAACCTTAACCTTGCCTCTACCAGAACACGTGTATCCAGAGTGGGAGAAAGACAGTTCATTTGTACTGCACCACAAGTTGGTAAAGTACATCCAGTATGCTCTCTGTAGGTAAAGAGCATACAAGCACTCACTCACACCTCTG
>NW_008668341.1:3646-8713 GCF_000695815.1 Acanthisitta chloris
CATCTGCACTACTCAGAACTGAACTCAGCACAACAAAATTCTGATTGCTATCAAATTGGACACACTCTTTTCCTTCTCTTTTGCTTATTTAAGAAATGAAAGTTTTAACCTTTTCTGAACTATAGAAGTATATTTAGCAGTAGACTTATTTTTCATCATCATATTAAAGTTCTTGATTGCATCATCTGCTTGCAAATGCTGATCTCATGTACCAAAAAGGGTATATCTTAATAGCTTATTTTTTAAATATTTGCAAACTGTGTTGCTCAGCCAAAATCCCACAAATATCGAACTATGTCTTTGGTAAGAGGTTAAATAAAGTTTACTCTGGAGCTATGAAAAGCGCTGATGGAGTTGAATTTTTCAAACTTATTTGCACAGTTTGAGTTAACACTATTCTACACCCCCTGGCCTTCAACTCCTGCTTGGACAAAGAACTGCAGTCCACTCAGTAGCAGGCAGTACTGCTACTCTTCCCTCCCGCCAAAACATCCCCTCTCCTCAGGGTCTTCCCATCTCTCAATAAACACAGGTGCCTCTAACAAAGGATGAAAACCTGCATTTGACAAACATGTTTTTTTCTGAGCATTTGGATAAGACAAACTCATTCTACACTGACATTAACCAGCAAGATGCATGCAGAAGAACACAGAGCTGGAAGACAGACGGTTTTAGGTAGCCTGTTCCTCCTTGTGTTCTTCCTCCTTCCACACAATACAGTACCATCTGATGCAAGACTTGCAAACAACATTCTGAGAAAAAATTTGAAATGCTCAACAGAAAGAGGCTACGTTACTCAGATCTTCTGGAGTCTGGCACAGAGTCACATTTACCCAATATGATTCTTCCCCAGGCTTCTACTCAAGCTGTGAGGATGCAGACACAAGAAAAATTTTTCAAGAAGAGTATTTTTCTGTCTGTCCTTCCCAGTCGCTACAGCTTCCTCTGCTTTTCTGCACTTCTGTTACATGCTGGGCCATATAAAAAGAACGCTCAGCTGCTTCAGGATGAGGCAGAGAGCTTCAAATATTTTTACAGAACTTTTAAAAATATTACCTTGTACTTAGACTCTTAGCAAGTTACACCTAAAAAGATCTCCAGATTTTTATGGAAAGTGAGCTGTAGACATTCAGGTGCTTCATCCTTCTTCAGGTAAGTTCTTGTACTTGGACTCAAACTGTTCTTCTAAGGTAGAATCAGCCAAGCTCTGTAATCTGTACAGAACAGCAGGAAGTTCAACTTTCATCAAAAAAATACCTTGGAACATTGCTCTGAATATCCTGGTATCACACAGGTCACGTGGACATGCTTCAAAGGATCTAATTTTATCCCAGTAAATCCAGAGGAATTCCCAACACCATCCAGAAACTCACAAACATACCAGTTATGACAGTCAGGTAATGTACTTGGGAAACTAAAACCACTCAGTTACTGACAGGAGTAAAGATAAATTTAATTGGTAGATAACCCTCACAAGAATGAATCACACTAGGGATGCCAGTGGAGAAGTAAGTGGAAGAGAGGTCCATCTTCCTGTTCTTCCCCCACCCTCTCCTCTACAACACATTCCATATGTAACTCTAAAGTTCCCAAAATATGTTAGAATAAAGCATTAAAGAAACAAAATCAACATCATTATTTCTATCAAAGGAAACAAACTTCCCCTTCCATTCAGAAACTGTTTAAACTGAGGAGATTAGTTCCATCCCCAGATTGTAGAGCACACTGTGCAGAGACTGCCAAGAATTTCCTCTAATTGGACAACACCATTTAAATGTCGACTCTGAGTGCACAACTAAACAAAAATCACACCTGAAACACTGTTATTAAACAGCCAGTTGACATGCTACCTTATAGCATTCTAACCAGCATACATGAAGAGTCAGGAAAGAACGTAAATAGGGTATCTCAACCTGAGGAGGAGTGACTGACAAGGTGGTGGAGGAATTCTCCTGCATGAAACTTTCAATCTGTCTTTTGAAATGCTCTTGTACAGAAGTGCTTACCAGAAAACATCAGTGCCTCATAAGCACCCCACTGAAACATGACTCGATAACACAGAACAAAGAGAGTCACGTTGCCCCAAAACCCCCAACCCACTTGAAAAAGCAGCAAACAGTTAGAAAAGCAAGCAACAAGAGACCACAAAGAAGGAATATAGCTATGTTGTAAGACATTTGAAATGCTCTTGTACAGAAGTGCTTACCAGAAAACATCAGTGCCTCATAAGCACCCCACTGAAACATGACTCGATAACACAGAACAAAGAGAGTCACGTTGCCCCAAAACCCCCAACCCACTTGAAAAAGCAGCAAACAGTTAGAAAAGCAAGCAACAAGAGACCACAAAGAAGGAATATAGCTATGTTGTAAGACAATGAAAATCTAGCTAGCCTAAACCAGAAAACATGCCTTAGCCATTTCAGGCAGAAAATTCTTCTAAAAACATAAGCAGAAATTGTCACAATTTAGGGAGGTATTGTAAAGCTGTTTCCTAAGGAATTACTTTCTCTGATCTGACCCTAACAGTCAAACACGGGCAGTTACTGTCCACCAGTACTACTATGCTCTTCTGTGAGGGCTTTCCTTAGGAGAACACATATTTCCTTTGTGAAAACGGTTCTTCAAAGCCAAGCCCTAGAATCTAACACTTCCAACTTGGATTGTTTTAATAAAAAGCTGTAATAGGTATTGCACAGACAAGCTGCTGTATGTTATCATCAGGCTGAAGCCAATACACCACCCATGGTATGCAGTATCACAGCTGGAAAAATGCCTGACGTGCTAAACAGGCTCTGGAAGATGCCTGAAAGCCTCACAGAGCCTCCGATACTCCCACCTCAGATACACCCGAGCCTCACTCACAGACGTCCCAGGATTCCCCCAGCCATACCTGGAACACTTCACATTCCTCTTCTCTTTCATTCTTCAAAGCTTAACCAGCATTTCTAGACCATTTCTTCTGTTTTCACACACCCCTTTCTCTTTTACACCATGGCTGCTCCAGTCTGAATCCCTGGAAGTCAGTTTGCCTCACACAAAGTTTAGGACATTAACAGAATCACACAGATCAACCCCCCCAACTTCATCTTCAGTAATCAACATGCTAATCCTTCATTAATTACAGCAAGGTACAACAAGATTGATGTCTCAAGACCACAGTTCTCAAAATCATTTGTCTTGTCACATTAGAGCACTTCAAAGTGAAACACACCTCGTTAACACCAACATGATCATCCTGAAGTTTCATTGCAAAACCCACCATTTTCCCCCTGTTTTAATCACTGCTTTGGCAAAATTCAAGAAGAGGACAGAAAGGTTTACTCACAGAACACAAGACTGGGATCACAGCAGACCAAATAGGCAATTAACTTGCAAAGCAGTGTTTGTGGACCAAATGCCTCCTACTCCCCTCACCTCCCCATCTTAAGAGTTTCTCTGACGACAGAAGAGACAAATGGCTAAAACCTTCCTGCTATAAAACTGTCTTGAGGTACACAAACAGCAGGAGAGACAGATGCACAGCAAACAATTAGTACTACCAGCTTCTCCTCCATGAGTTTGGAACCCATCTTTAACAAACAACTTCCAACATACGTTTTCATTCTACCAGCCAGGATTACAGATTTCACAGGTATCAAGACACATCTAAGTCTCCTATGGCTGAGATCCACAGTTCCCATATCAGCTTCCAGTGGTGCTTTCAGCCACAATACATACAAAATCTAAACAGAACCCAGAACGCAGTATGGCCCGGAGACCACGAGATTGCCTGCAGCATGTTACTAATCAACTGTTGCTGCCTAAAGGCCGAGGAAGGGTAAGAAACACTCATGCAGACAGATCCTCTAGGAGGACCAGCGCCATTACAAAGCAGATTTTGTCAAGCCAAGCCGAGCCAGTTGCCCTCGGAGCCAGCCCAAGCACAAGGCTTTGTGGTGAGGTTACCCACGCTGCAAATGTCATCTTTCACGTATGATATAAACCCCTTCTGTAGCTACTAACAATACCCTGGCATTGTTTTGCACTGGCTAACATCCAATCCCAGTAATAATATTCTATCTACCTACAGCAACCACAAGATATCCTTCATTTTCAGCCCCACATGGCTCTGCAGCACAGCAGCAAGCTCTGAGAAAGCTGCCATACTTCACTACAAATTCTGCATCTCACTGTGCAATCTGTCTGCACAGATCAGGCACTTCTCTAAAACTATAGAAACACCTTGATATTACTGGGAATAAAGGAGCTCTTTTCATAGGGCACAATTAGTCATATCAGCAGTGATAGCTATTTTGAGCAGTACCCATTAATCACTATCATTAGCAGGATTTCTGGTGTACCAGCATCCATTGTACCAGGAACAAGTCTTTTCCTATTACAGCACTACTATATAAACAAAAACAGCAGCACAATTCCTCTTGACACAACCCTGTTTTGACTAACGAGAGGCAAGTGGCAGCACTTAAAATGACTGTCAGTGTCACTATAAAGGAAAGCAAAAATTCAACTGCTCTCCTGCAAAGCAAAACTGGCCATCATTTGTATGCCGGGGAAGAAGAGCTGTTGAAGAATAATAAATGGTGGGAAGAAGTGACGAACAAAGCTCTTGGGTTGGAAACAGCAGATCCACAGTGAAACAAAAACCAAGTGACCAAATCCAAATGGAAGCCCAAGAAATGGAAGAGACCTAAACTTCTCTTTTAAACATCTGTAACAGATGAGTTCATTATTACTTTTTGTCCAGCTTATCTCCTGTAGAAATGTTGACTAGTAAGACTCCAGCCAAGCGCAAAAGCAGGTTGATACCCACGATACACAAATAGCACCTGTGCACATACCAAAATGGGCCAACGCTGCCGATCCCATGAGCTGCATACCAAAACCCTCATGCGGCCAGGAGCCACAGAACACATACCACATACCTCAGAGAGGTGAGGGAAGGGGAGCTCCAGCCACTCATCACTCGCAGAGCACACAAACAGTTGCCGAAGAGCACCACTGCCTCTCCGGTGCTGAGAACACAGAAACATCAAGCCACGACAGCCTGAAAACACACAACGTCTAC
>NW_008668342.1:0-1609 GCF_000695815.1 Acanthisitta chloris
GGCAGTAAGCCTGTGGATGCTGTCTGGGCAGGGTGGTGGAGCAATGTTCAGGTGAGGAGGAGGAGGAGGCACTGTGGTTTTCCTTCCCTTCTGAAGGCCAAGCCATTCCTGCCTGGACAGCAGGCAGGGATCCTCTTGAGGTCCTCTGAGCTCAGAACCCGGGTTTTTTTCCTTGTTTTCACCTGATTTCCATGTGAAACTCGGGTGGTGTTAGTGATGACATGCCTGGCCCGAACCTCAGCCCTGTGTCCTGTCCCCATCCCACTGCATCCGTGCTTGCCTCTGAGCACCAGACGGAAGGATTCCTGCAGGGAACAGGGGCCCAGTGGTGAATAAGTAGAAAGGTCGATGAGCAAAGATTTGTGTGACCTTCCTACCAGCTGGCTGGTAATAAATGTGTGTAATAGTGTTTACTGCAAGGATAATGCATTTATCCTCTTGAATTTTTTTCCACAGAGGTTTGCCTGGCAAAAACAATGTGTGAGCATTTACCAGGTCAGATGTTCTGACCTCTTATTTCCCCACTTCAGTTTTCTTTGGAAGTGGACTGAGTTCATTTATATGTGTGTTTTAAGGGGCAGGAGAATACAGTTGGAATCATCACGGGCAATCATTTAGTTTTTGAAAGCTGGAAATGTTACTCTCTGTAGAAGGTAACCCTACCTGGCACATAATTACTGATTGTCCCATATAACACAAATTGCCTCTTCAGTTCTGTTCCTGGAAAATATGTAGTGCTCAACAGTAATGAAAAGGTTTGTGAAGAAGCTGATTTGTTTTGCTTTGTTTTGTTTTGTTTGGAAAGTGCAAGTGAAGTAGAAAACTTTGCTGTGATTTCCAAGTGGTTTATCTTAAAGCTTATTACAAAATGTATTCTGAAGGTACTGTCAGTGAAGTGACTGCTCAAGTTATAAATTAACACTATTGACTTCTTTACAAACTAAAACTTAGATTTACTTTTCTGTTTACTTAATTCCCTAGGACATTGATCTCTAACAGGATGCACTAGTTTCTAACCAGGTGAAATCAAAGTTACATTCAGACATACATGTCTCTTCACTTAAGCCATATTATCTGGGGGATATTTCAGGCTTATATACCATATGTATTACTACTGTCTCATGGAACTTAATCCTGTTGGGTAAAGAATTCTAAAACAGGAAACAGGACAATATGGACAGATATGTATATCACAGCTTCAAATGCAAAGTGAGAAATATGTCATTGAGCATAACAAATTACATAATCATCAGTACCAGGTAAAATTTATTCACACCAATTATCAATTACTGTTGATGTAATCTGGGAGAGAAAAAACAGTAATGTAGAAGAATGATGTTTTTAAGACTTGTTACAAACAAGAACCTTAAAAATGAGTATTCTCCCACCAGTAGGCACCATCAAACTTGTGGTATAATGCCGTCAAGTCTTTTGGTGGATATGATGTACATTTTGATAGTCCACCTAGCACACTGGTCTTTTTAGCAGGCAGCCATTTCCTTCTTGTCCCACTACATCAGGAATGTTCTGCAAAGTATTAGGATGTGCTGCAGTGTTCATGCAAAATGCAACAATGAGTATTTAATAATACCTTGTTAGGTTTACCAAC
>NW_008668342.1:1627-7183 GCF_000695815.1 Acanthisitta chloris
AATTTTGTCTTTCTAGACATTTTCACCTGCTAGTTCTAGGTAGTTTCTAGATAGTTCTAGATAGTTTCACCTGCTTGCCTGGATTCACTCTGTTTCTTCTAGCTTTCTGTAGCTTTCATCATTTAGTTTCCATATTTTAATAGCTGGTGTATCTTGCATAGCACAGCACTTGCCATGGTAATCAGATTATCTATCTGAATATCCTGTTCATAACAGAAGTACCAAAAACCTTAGTTAAGGAGTCATTTATCAGCAGAAGCACTTTCTTTCTATCCATAGATTATTAAGGCTGATTTACACTTTCTGATTAATAATGTAACTGTGTTAATGGAGATTGAGAAAAATGGCTTTTTTTCACTAAATCACTCTACACTTCTAGTGACTCAGCACATGTACAGTGTCATCCTTCTGATTTCCACTGATTGTACAAGCCGACATGCCTGACTTCTGTTTTTTGTTTCAGAGAGGCTTATAACTGATTGTGCATATATCCATCCACCTATTTTTTCTCCCTAAGGATTAACCTATTTTCTTGAAATAATTGCACAGTCATCATAAAAATCTCTGGGAACCAGCCTGATTTGGCACACAGCAATCCCAGATGTGGAAGTGTTGAACAAAGACACTTGAGCTAGAAAGTACACTTTGAGCTGTGTAAACTTAGCTGCTTCAATGTCTGCCTGCTCTTGCACTCCTGTGCTGTGGGCAGGGTGAACATACCCACTCTAGTCATTAACTGATGCATACCTGATGTGCGCTCTATGATTTGCAGAGTGTTAAATATCACAGATACACTCCAGTAATTGAAGATGGTTAAGAATGTCATGCATAGTATCCCTGATGTCACCCAAACTGGGAATATGTCCGGCTGATTTTTGCACAAGAGTAAGTGTGTAGGCAGAGTAACATTATTCATTTAAAATATGAGATGGGTGTGTTAAGTAATTATATGTGAGTAAAACAAAGGTAATCTTTACCCTGATTATTTGTGAAGCATCACTAAGTAAAATACAAAAAGCAAAAACTTTGTTCGTAGAGCATAGGGTATATATGAGAGAGAATGGTGTTACTGGAGCAGGTCCAGAATTTTGTATTTTGGAAGTCCAAAAAATTACATTTTTTAGATTAAAGATGTTTCATTTTTTTCCATACATTTTATCCAGTTG
The DNA here is from genome assembly GCF_000695815.1 of Acanthisitta chloris. NCBI lineage: Eukaryota > Metazoa > Chordata > Aves > Passeriformes > Acanthisittidae > Acanthisitta > Acanthisitta chloris. The sequence continues at coordinate 2,794 of NW_008668342.1, forward strand.
CAATCATAATTCCTTCATATAGAGTTAGGATTTCAGTCAAATCAAAGGAATTATTTCTTGTGTTTGCATAGACATAGTAACGTGAAACAACTGCAGGGTCACTTTCTCTGGTAACACTGTCACAAACTTAAACCAAGTAAATATAATTAAATAAAACAATTTTAATTACTGCATAATTCTATGTAGGGTCTTCTCCAATGCCAAATATACAATGTCTGCTATTGGTATCAGTGATTTTTGATTGACCCATGAAGGTAGAAAGATAATCAGATCCAAAGAAAGATGTAGTCATTTTCATAGGTCAGAGGAAAATTACAAAAACGTTTGAGTAGCTGATAGTCTCACCACAGCAAACACCTTAAATAATTCTATATCAGAATGATATAGAAACCTTCAAGTTATATATTTTCCTTTTCATACATTGTAATGCACTTTTGCACAGACACACACAGAGACACATGACTTCTCTCTTGTCTAAACAACCTTTTAAACAGTGGGAAAAATGTTCACTAGAAAATTAACAGAGAGTTCTAGTCTGTTTGTATATATCAGAAAACAGTGGCTTTTTAGCCTGGTATGTTTGGCTTCGAGTGTTCTTGCCTTGTCCTTGTAGCTGGCTACATCCATGTCTTACAAAGGTATAAACTGCCAGCCTCTGGACTGCAGATAGAATGGGGGGAAAGGTGCTGCTATAGGTGCAGCTGGTCTGAGGGAATGAGCTCCATACTTGGATATTTCTGAGTGTGCATTACTTATAAGACATTTAAGCTAGGCTGCTGTGATGTTGGATTCTACAGATTTACAAAGTCTTGAAGCTTCCAGAAGTGGGGGTACATGCCAATATTTGTGTGTTTGGAGCTTGCAAATCATTTCTTGAGGTAGAAGGGTGCATTCAACACACATCATGCTCAGCTATGACAAGATGATGCAGATGACATAGAAAACTATGGATTTCCTACATCTCAGAGGCATTTATTTAAGTTCAGTCAAATAATAGATAATTCTTTTCACATGACCAAAGGAAATGATTAGTCTCTAAGACTAATGAAAGGAGACTCCTCCAGCCAGAAACTGGAGAAAATGCAGTCCTGAGCTGGGAAAATGTGAAGTTTTTAATGTGTGGTTAATTTGTTAAAAATATTGTTGGAAACATAAGAATGCCTTTTCCTTTCATCTTTCAATGAAAAACAGATCCAACAGTAAGATTCTACAAATTGTCCAATATTTTTGTCCAGCATATGTCTGAGTATTTTGTCTTAACAGATTTCTAAAGTGATTTATAATTGAGCAATACAAGACAATATTTATCACAAGAAAAAGTGAAGCTTAAGATGTTGGTTTAATTTCATTTGCTTTCCCTTAAAGAACAATGGGTAGCCTTATAGAAAAGAAAAGGAAAGAGCCTGAACCAAGGCTTTTTGGCACTCAACAGAGGATGTCAGTTTGGTCCTTTTTGACACCTCTTTTATATATTAATAGAATGAAAACCCAGTAAAATGAAGAAAAAAAAGGCTTACCTTTATCTTGACTGTAAAAGTTAGATATCAGCCTTAGAAAATCCTGTGATGGAACTGATTTAGTATTGGGGTGCTAGAAAAATCTAGACTGAGTTCCTTCTTTTTCTGACTTGCTGTGTTATGTTCAGCAGATCACTTCATCTCTTTCTATACCTTTTGTCCTCAGACTGAGTTGTTCTCCTTTGTCCTTTCACACAGTCCAGTCCAGATTGAGAAACCAGGATCTCTGGGTGTTACTGTAGTGCAAGAAATTTTTGCTTGTTTTTTCTTATTTAAAGCTATTCCAATTTGTGTAACTGTAAACTTAGATATTACAAATTAAACAACTTTTCTTTTAGACTACTTGTTAATTTATTCCAATGTATATAAATCACCCTTATTAAATAACCCACAACAATTGTGATGTCACAAACAGAAAGCTTATTGCTCCAAGCACTGCACGATGGACAGGCAGAATAAGTGTATTTACCAAAACATTAAGTGTAGTGTTGAAGAAAGGGAAACAAAGGGAAAACGCAGAGTGAAGTGGGGATTTGCATCAATGAGGGTTTACAGAGCCAAGAACTCTTGAATCCAGGATACTGAATTAACCAGTATCTTTTTGCAAGCTAAAATTAATTTATTCTTTTTTTTGGCCCTGACAGCCTGATCTGTAGCTGGGCTTCCACAAGGCTGTTGTATTTGGATGCCACCATTTTGGAGCCATATATTTTATGTATTTAATGTATCTCTGTGGCCTTTCATACTATTCCTCAGGCAGATCAACCCATGCAGGCATTTTCATAACTCTGTTCCGTGATCCTGATTTTGTAAGCACTCTCCTATTATAGATGACATCTCCAAAGAGCCTCCTGGATTTAAGCCACTGCCACTTCAAGCAGTACTTCATATAAATCCTTTCCATAGCTTTATCGAACACTGTTTTAAAAAATAGTAAAGGGATCTGTTGTTCCCATTATTTATTTTGCTTGTTCGTGGTCCTCACTGGAAATTGTCTCGGGTGGAGTCAGAGTCAAGCATATGCAAAGGGAATTTTTTTTTACATTGTCTCTGCTTTTAGATGGAGTTATGCATGTCTAAGAGGTTGGAGGCTTTTTGATATATGTAAGCTTGAAAGCTCTGTGATCTTTGTTTCAGCTCTGTGTTTATTTGGTGTAAGGATTTATCTTTTCCCTTTCTGTGCTGGCAGATGAGAACAGTGACAGTAAGCCAACCATATAGCTTAAACTGAGTTTGCAGCCTGATACAGCTACACATAGAAAGGCTGTGATATAACTGGACATAAACAGGTTTCCCAGACCATCACAACTGTTCCTGTATTTTCTCCATTGAATAAGCATGGTTATGTCCAGGTAGTAGGAGGTTTCATGCAATGTGTTCTTCCATAAGTTCAACTCTGTTTTTCAGCTGGGAGGTCTCCGTGTGGAATTCTAGCTAAGTCAAAAGCAGTAGTGTTGAGGATTCATTGGAAACAGCCAATTTAATCCCCCAGCTAACACAAGTATGTTTTGTTCAGTTCAGTCAAGGAATCCAGGCTTATAAAATGACCTTATAATGGTTTTGAGGAATTGTTCACATGAGGGAATCAAGAGAGATGAAAAACAGAGAGGGTCACTCTTCAGAAACAGGCTGCATACAGGAAATAGGAAACGTATGTGTCAACTTTGCTTCCAAGTTCCAACACTGACATGAAAGAAGACATAAGGGCCATTTCAGGGAAGAAATTTCCACTTACTCGTATAGGTTGAATCACACGTGGCAGCTAAGAGAAGGTGGCGTTACCCATGCATGGATAATAATGCTATTGTTGCAGTTTCTGGTTAGGTGAAGCCTAAAAACAGAATGCAAGAGTTCCAGTTCCCTCTCCAGGACAAGAAGATTAGGGATGTACTGAACTATTTTCACTCTTCTAATTCCATTCTATTTTGATTAGAGTGAAGGTCTCAGCCTGATGCTGAACTAGCTGTAGTACTTTACTTGCTTTTAATGAAATTGAACTGCTCCACTAGTTGTAAGTGACCTGTCACTGCAGTTCATGAGATTGTTTTGTAAGTTTTGTCCTCAGTGGAACTGCAGAGGAGAAAAATGTTTTCCCACAGCTATATGCAATGATAGCTGTACCTTCCCGCGTTATTAAAGAGCATGCTGCAACATTTTAAAAAGAAAAATGTAAGAAAGTTTAATGTTTTGAAATGTTAAATTCAAATCCTGATTTAATTCCATGTTTTTACTGCTGAGTTTGAGAGAAGAAGAGTTGAACTCCTCATATGCCTTTTCATTTCACACTGAATTTATAGGAAGTTTCCAAATAATAACAGTCAACTTGGCAGGAATAAATGTAGACCAAATGGTGTAATCTCCACAAGGAAGCATAATTCTCTTATGAAGTATTTACAATAGCAAGCTTGGAAATCCAACAATAGGTTATATTGTTTATAGATTGTTTGCAGCATCTTTTATTGACTGATTCATTCCCAATGGCAACAGATTTAGTCACCTAACATTCTTCATGTGGCAGGCAGTTCAATGTTCACTGTTGCTTTAAGAGCCCTCTCAGGTAGGGGAAAGTTTTGTTCTGACATGAATCAATAAATAGGGCATAAACAGGACCTTGCAAAGTTTAGAAGTTCCCTGAAATGTAACTGAACTTTCTGATGCTCCCTTCCTGTGACCTGCCAATAACCCTTATCTCCCCTGCCTTCATGACCCTTTAATGTTTCCCTGGCTCTCCATTCCCTTCATCCTCCTAAAGAGCTTGGCTACTTCCCAACTTGGATTCATTCAACAGGCCACCCTCCTTGGAAACTCTCCCAGTCTTTGAAACAGCCTTGCAGTACAGTAGCTTCAATACTAGTTTGCAGATTTAAATTTCG
>NW_008668342.1:7225-15605 GCF_000695815.1 Acanthisitta chloris
GCTACAATTTTGTGTAGCCTTTAACATACACTATATGCTTACCTGATAGCTTCAGGCTTAAGAGGATACTACAGTCTTGTGCTTCACTGTATGTTTCCACAGACTGCCATTATCTAATGACGCTTTGGACAAGATGCAAAGTATAATGTCCCTCCACAGTATTATTTTTCACAGCTAACTGCAACATACTTGTTCACAGAGATTTGTTTCAGTACAAATAACAGATTGGATCTGATGGTCTTCACATCCCCAATTTACCTACAAATAAATCTGAGCTTCACAGGAGATTTTGTAAAATTAAGAAAGTATCACAAGTGTCCCATGAGTATGCAGCTTTGTGAATATTTAAGCAAGTAGTGTGAATGCAGCAGTCTAAACATTTTTGTGTGTCTAGCAAAAGGATGACTACTCATGTGAACCTGGTGACAACTTTGTTTTTTCACTGTTGCCCATGTCCTTAAGATATCCCCTAGAATATTTATGAGAGACTAGAATCAGCTCAGTGCTTCTCAGTGGCACAAAGTTTTAAGTGTGTCATGTCAAAGGTGATGACAGAACTGTGTCCTTGCCCTTGGGTAAAATTCAGCCCCTGGGTTCAGAAGTGGGGTGGATAAGGGTGAAAAGGCTGTTGAATGGGAACAAAGTCTTCCATGGTGACATGATGGAAAAATCAGTACAGAGCAGACCCAGGTGGGTTGGTTGCAGCAGAGAAAGTGAACCAAGATGGGTCGGTGGAATTTCTGTATGGATAAGCTTGTGAGTTAGGAACCCCCTAAAAGTTTGGAATATTTGGTAAGGGCAAGGTGATTCTTAAGTCAGCTCTTTGTTCTTTTATAGATAAAGTAGACATTGGTGTCCTTGCTGTCCTTGGCAGTTGCCTGTCTATGCAATCTCTTGCTTGCTTATGAATAAAGCTAACCTGCTAGTTGTTTTCTCGCAGTAAAAAGGTAGCCTCTACCAAAGCGTGTGCAGTCTGAAGCTGATCCTTGAAGGACCAGCACAAAATATTATGACAACTGGACATTTCAGGGATACAACACACATTTATCTGTGCACAAGGATGGACGGCACATTGAAAAACTGAAATATTACTGTCTTGAGGCTAAACAAATGCAGTGCCTTTACCTTCTCCTCATATGACATGTGCTTCAGCTACTAAAGCATTTCAGTAGCCCTTATTGCTAAACCTGCTCCATTTTATTAGCAACTATCCTGTGCAGGAAGAATCAAGGCTGGTTAGAGAATCTGGGACACAACCTCACAAGTGCTGAATAAAGGGATCTAGTAAATTCCTTCAACCTACAGACTGGGAACATTTTCCTTTCTGCCTGTCCCTTTGGAGACTGGACATCAACATTCCTCTCTTAAGGGAATTATTTTTTTTTAATTTCTGTGGAGACAGGAAAATTATGTTTAACTATCAACATAAAAGGATGATAATTTAAAGACCATGTCAGAAAAACCAGTTCTGTCAATAACTGAAAATAAAGCATATTAGTTATACTCCAAACCACTCGTATTTCATCAGCTTCAGTTAGTGCAAACCCATCTTTCACATCCTTCATGACCTTACATCCTCTGACACAAGAATTTTAGATATACATTATTCAGCTGATCATTAGGGGTAAGGATATATTTGATGTTATTTGTCTGCTCTTTTAAAATGTAACAGAGTACTAAGGTAAACTGTTCCTTGTGATAAACCACTGGTTGGTAACCTTAACAAGAGGGAAGGAATTTATTAATATGTACTAATTTCATGTGTTTCAGGGTCATGTAAAACCAGAAGACAAAACAAAACCATGCAGAAACCCCCTTTCTGAATGGGCCATTATGTGCAGTGCTCCAGCTTTGAAGTCCCTGGTGTATTTTGGCCCATGAAAATGGATTAAGAAGATGTAGAAGCATTCTGAATAACAGACTTTCCCAAGCCTTTTATGTATAGGAGAGAGAGAAGTTTCCTGTAATTTTACACGCTTCACAGAAAGAAATGCTAAGAAAAAATCTGAACAAAGCTTGTAGCACTATGTCAGGTGCTGAAGAAGCCCCTACTAGTACCTCTAGCACCTTGCCTTCAGAGCAGGTTTCATCGTCTAATGTGGCAGATCTTCCCAGAAGTTTTTCTGAGATAGTACGTCTAGAATCAGATTCCCAGGAAAAGCCAAAGCGACCATGCACTGCAACACTATCAAAAAAGTTAGATTCTTCAAACATGTCTCAAATGCCACCGAATCTGCCTGTTATCCCACCAAGAAGATCTTCCTTCAGGGTCTGCTATATCTGTGGCAGAGAATTTGGGTCACAGTCTATTTCTATACATGAACCCCAGTGCCTGGAGAAGTGGCATATTAAGAACAATAGCCTACCAAGGCACCTTAGGAGACCAGAGCCCAGGAAACCTGAGGTCCGTACTGATAGTTCCTGTACACATACAGATGAAAATGAAGCAGCTTATTATAGTGCTCAAGCCCAGCTCGTGCCCTGTGGAAACTGTGGCCGAACCTTTCTTCCTGACCGTCTCATGGTGCATGAAAAGTGTTGTAGAGGAAGTAGCAGTGGTGTGGGGCTATCAAGCTCTAGGACTCCTAAATCTGGTCAAGGACAAAGAGCTGCGTCTGGCTCAGCAAGTCATGATCCATCTAAGACACATCAAGAGAAGAGCAGAGATGCACCAGCTATATTAGACAAGGTAAATTGCTAAGCCTATGCTGTATGAAGGGGTGTGGATGCATCTTGCTGCTTTGCACTCCAGGGGAGATTGGCCTCCTGTCAAATTTAAAATCACTTTTCTTCAGAAGGACTTTTTGGCTCTATGCAAATATTTCTCTGCTGAACAGTAGATAAAAGAATACTGGGTGTGTAAGGGAAACTACTTATTCCTGTTTATTTTGATTTTCCTTTGGAAAGGGAGTAGTTGGGTTCTCATTCTCTGTGTAGAGTTGTGTCCCCAAGAGAAACAGACACGTGGTACAGTTCCCTAGGAGATTCTACTGAGCAGCTTGAGCAAAGTTTGGATGTTACATATTTTAGAAGGTATTAGGTATTTTTATTTAGTTAACATGAAATACAATGTTTCATTATCCTGTAAGCACTCCAGCACTCCAAACTATGATTTTCATCTTTCACCATTATTCTTAACCTTGGCATGGAGGGTGAGTTTACTGGGGACTGCATGTTCAAAGGCAGCAACTCTGGGTATAACAACAACAAAATAAATAAGACTGCACATTTCTTTCCACTGAATTTGATTCAAGATCCAAGAATAAAGAAGCTGATTCACATTATCCAAAAACTACACAGAGTTTTGGAAAATGGCATATTTTTTTCTGCATAAGCTGTCTTTTGGCCAGGAGTTTTGTAAGATAGATGTCTAAATTTAGGCTCAGTGTCTAAATTAAACAGCTTTTCTTTTTTTTAAATGGGGGTTGGAATCCAGATTGCCAACATTACTTTTGAAAATGGGATTTAGCATTCTCAGTCACCAAAGGAATGCAATGCTATGCAGAGTGTTTCTAAAGATGTTTCAGAAGTCAAAAGTTGTTGTATGTTAGTTAACCATTAGCTTAATAAGATAACAGCCCTACCTTAACTCACATGAGACTAGAGACAACGTGAGCTGTTTTTTTATTATGCTATATGAAGTCACTAATTGATAGATGGTGGCAAATTAAGGTCCACTGCTCACGTCTATTATCAGCAGATTTCAAATAATCCACAAACAGTTGCACAGCTGCACCTATTGCTATGGGAAGGTGATGTTCTTATTGTTTTACATTACATTGTACCCTTTTACCAAAGAACTGGCATTGCTCTAAAGGTGATTGTTCAATGAAAGGCATGGGTGTAAAGCAGAGAGTTTAGTCCATCAGACATAATTCTGCATTTTTTAAAAAAAAGGGGGTGTGGGGAATTGTCTATAGTTATAACGACAGTAAAAAAGCACAAAACAAGTTTAGAGTGTGGTTTGGCATTGAGAGTGACTCTGTAAAAACATTACCCTCTTGCACAACAATCCCTTGTGTGGATTCAGTCACATCTGCTGACTCGTTGAACAACAACATTATTACCACGTTTTACTTCTGTGAGCTCTGCAGAGCCAGAATGAAATGTGTTCAAATCTGTTCTTCCTTCTGTGTGAACAACAGGTTTCCTCATTTACTTCCAAGTAGTTACAGTTCATCAGCTGCAACAGAACTAATGAGGCTATACAGCTTGCAGTTTGTAATTGACTCCAAGGGACTTTATTACTAATGATGACTTTCAGGAAGGGATAATGGATTTTACCTCTCCAAGGTCTTTTATTATTTTTAGAGCTGTTTTTTTGCACAGAGGTACTCATTAAAGGCAGAGAGCAGAATGGAAAGGCTCAAAGAAATAGCCCATGGTCCAAGGGGCTCTCCAGAACAGGCAGACAGCTTCTAAGAAGTGGTCAAAGGAAGCCTCATTTCCACAGGTTTAAATTCTCTGTGTGAGGTTCTCCACCTCCAGTTGAATATTTCGAAAGGTCCACACACTGAGGGATGTGGAAAAGCACCAAGCTTATGGAAGAACTGCAGATTTGCTATGAACAGGGACAAGGTCTGTGTCTCTACAGTCTTCATCTTTTTCCAGCATACGGTTTTAATTTTGCTCACCTTACCAGCTACTCAGCTGCTTATTAATTCTGTTAAAAAATAGTACTCCACTAGTGATGGAGTGAAATAGCAATCTGCTTTGATCCTGGCTGGAAAGCATTTGGGACAGCCCATGTTTCATTTAACAGACCTACTCACTGTGATGGTGAATTATTTAAGTACTTGTTTAAAGTCCTGATTCAGCAAAGCATCAGAGGGAAGGAATAACTGAAAAAAAACCCCAACCCAACCCTTATATAAATGCATTTAAGAAAGATAATGCTACTGTCAATTTCATTTATGCAGCTAAAGATGCCCTAAATGAAAAACCTGCATTTCCTGATTCTCAAACTAAAGTTCTGGCTGATTTAGTGGTATACCATGTGAGGGGCATTTTAACTTTACAATGCAAGAACTTCTGCCACTGTGCCTGTGTCCTGGAACTCTCTTCCCTTTAACAAGTGAAGGACCAACTCGACTAGTATCATTGCTGACAAACTCTCATTTCTTCATTAAATGTCTTAAGAGCTGGAGACACAACAGCCTCTGTAAACTATCCCTTCCACCTACTGGTTTCGCTCTCAGAATCGATGAACACATCTGAGTTAATCATGTCTGGCTGTGTAAAACAAACAGCAGCCTATGCTTAGAGACTCCCAAGGATCACATCAGCTCCGAAATTCTGCATTGGATTCTGCTGTGATACTGCAAACAGTGGAAGCAATGTCTGGAACTACTGAAACTCAGACTTGCACTAGAATAGAGTCTGTGTTTTATTTTTTCCTAGACAAAAATGTCTGGTACATGTAAGTGAGCATCAGTGACTTGGTGTGTGTATATGAATTACAGGTTTATTGACAACAGGTAACACTGATCTAAAAGCCTATTAGATGTGTCACTAGCATCTGGTGCTGCCATCTGCTGTTTTCTTGTTATCAAATTAACCACCTAAAAAGATTTCACTGATCTTCCGTTGCTGTATTGCAGTGCATTTTAACACAGCATATATCTTGAAACTTGTGTAGCAACAAGCACATCAGGAGCAAAATGAGATAGTCTAGTGCTTCCAGTGAAGCTGTATCGTTAGATACCTTCATCATCTCTCAGAGTTACCTTGCTGTCCAAGGAAATTTCATACACAAGCATATGACCCATCCTAAAATTAGTAATGTTGTATCGGGGCAATGGCTGAAAGTGCTCCAGTAGCGAATGAAATGCACCTTTGGATGGTCATGAGAGCCATGCCACCCCTTGTCCCTGTCTCTTTTGCAAAATGCCTGTTACTTTCTAGAGAGGAACGCGTGGAAAGGACTGCTTTCATGAAACAGAATGCTGCTGCTAAGTGTTTGTACCAATCTTTTCCTGAGCCTCTGTTCCTTGAGCAATTCAAATCTACGATGAGAGCTCCATCCTAGAGCAGGAGCCTCCCCTCTTCCCTTAAAAATACATGGATAATTAAACAAGTAAGAAAGGAAGAGGTGTGTGCAGCCCTGGATGATAAATATTTGTGGAGGGTAGTTTGGGAGTCAGTCTTACTGGGTGTACTTAAGAAGAAATTAAAAGCTTTGTTCAGTAGGGAAGGATTTGACCTCATGTAACACCATAACAGCAGCCTGGGGCTAACCTCAAGTAATGTCAGGTCTATTGAAAATACATAGTTCCATAGCCCTCTGAGCTAAATACCTTCATTCATAGTCACGCAGACATACTTAGCAGTCTTGGAGAAAAAAAGAAAATACTGAGACACCAGAGGAAAGCCTAACTACACTGTTAGGTATTTGTAGGTATTTTCATAATAACACATATCCTCAGGAACAGACCTTCCCTGCAACTCTTTTTAAAAGTTAAAAACAAAGCAGTGAGTAGACAGCCTAGCCACTGGCCTGTGGGTAGTTTGGGTTGGAACATTGTGGTGTTTCCAAAAATAGTTTAGTTTCAAACTGCAGGCCTCCAGATGTGACTTCTGGGATAGGCACACTCTGAAGAGAAAAAGAAATGAAGGGTAAATATCAGCTGTAGAAATTCCAAGTAAAGCTTATCAAATCTTGGATTCCACAGTTAAGCAACAAAAGATCTGTTACTACCAACTGTAAGGCTAACCTCCTTCAGGTTTTATTTTTCAGCTTTTTAACATACATACAGAGAAGGATTTGTGTGTAAAATTGTATGTGTGGTGATGGTTCAAACTCACTACTTTTCTGGAAAAAATTAATTCTGACCTTAAGAGTGACCTGATTCTTTTTAATTAGTTCTGGTCTCTGCTGTTGTTTCTGTACGGGTTTTAATTTTGGAAGTTACAAAAGACAGACATTTCTACTTGAACAGATTTCTAAAACTTTTGTGTTAGGATTCCTTTTTCCATTCTGGTAACATATAAAGAGTCCCTACAAACCGAATGTAAATCAAATTGTTCTTTCCTAGTTTTCAGCCAATAAATAACTCTTTTAATGAATGGCAGGAACCTAACTAATGAACACTAGTGAGGAAAATGTGTTCCCAGTGATTTTACACCTAACATTTTTTAGGAAACCATTTCTAAAATGTTATGATCATACTCTTAACAAGCACGCACACTGAAATGAGTCCCCTGACCCCAAGAGTTTAGATTACAGTATTGTTATTTAAAGCTCTCCAGAGCCTCAAAGAAATATAGTGTCTTGTATTGGGTTTGCATGCACAGGTTTTGGAGGGGAGGGCAGAGAGGCAGTCTAGGGGTGGCTTCTGTAAAAAGCTGCTAGAAGTTTCCCCATGTCTGGCAGAGCCAATGCCAGTGGCTCCAGGATGAACGTGCCACTGCAGCAAGGCTGAGCCAATCAGTGATGATAGCAACACCTCTGTGATAACATATTGAAGAAGAAAAAAATAGATATCATGCAGATGTAATTGCAGCCAGAGAAGAAAGGAGTGAGAATATATGAGAGGAACAACTATGTAGGCACCAAGGTCATTGGAGAAGGAGGAGGAGGGGCTACCTCGAGCGCCAGAGCTGAGGATCCCCTCTGGCCTGTGGTGTAGACCATGGAGAAGCAGTTGTCCCTCTGCAGTCCATGGAGTTCAACAGGAGTGCAGAGATCCACCTGCAGCCCATGGAGGAGACCCATGCCGGAGCAGGTGGATGCCCAAAAGAAGGCTGTGATCATGCGGAGCAGGATCCTGTCAGGGACCTGTGGACCCATGGAGAGAGTGGCCCACTCTAGAGCAGAGTTCCTGGTAAAACTTGTGACCCTGTATGGGACCCACAGTGGAGTAGGCTATTCCTGGGGGACTGCACCCTGTGGAAAAGAGAAGTTCATGCTGGAAAAGTTCATGGAGCACTGTAGTCTGTGGGAAGGACTCACACTGGAGAAGTTCATAGAAAGCTGTCTCCCACAGTAGGGACCCCACACTGGAGCAGGGGAAGAACACCTCTCCCTGAGCAGCAGCAGAAATGTGTGATGTTGCTGACTGTAACCTCCATTCCTGACACCCTATGCCACTGGGTAGAAGGAAGTAGAGCCTGGAAAGGAGGGAGGGATGGGGAGGGATGTTTTTAAGATTTGTTGTACTTCTCATTATCAGTCTCTGGTTTTGATTAGTAATAAAATCACTTACTTCCCCAATTCAAGTCTGTTTTGCCCATGATGGTATTTGGTGAGTGATCTCTCCCTGTCCTCATCTTAACTCATGAACATTTTGATATATTTTCTCTCCCCTGTCTATTTGCAGAGGGGAGAGAGAGAGGCTTTGGTGAGTACCTGGCATACAGCCAGGGTCAACCCCCTACAGCG
>NW_008668343.1:0-1808 GCF_000695815.1 Acanthisitta chloris
ATTATTATTATTATTCTCCTTCTGCTTCTCCTGCTGCTTCTTCTTTTCCTTCTTCTCCTTCTGTTCATTACTATCATCATAGAATCAGTCATTACTTTAGTTTTCTTTCTAAAGGCAGTGCAGTGTCACAACAACAACGCTGTTGTGTTTCTCTGGATGAGGCTTGCTGGGCTTTCTTGATTCAGAATATTTTAGACATGAAACTAACTGAGTGTGACCAGGGAATCCAATCTGTTGCTGAGGACACAGTTGCTTTCTCCCACACAGGATCAGTGTTTTGGTGTGCAGCAGCCTCACAGGTTTGTTTTCCAGCACTTGCACCACTTTCTCCTCTCAGCTGCCTTATGTGGATAATCTCTAGTTTGGGTTTTGATATTTAAGACCCGAGTGTTAATGCAGAAGCTGTTGGAAACAGTTACATCCCATTTTAACTCTTGTGTGACTCTGGACTGATCTGTCCTCTGGGTCTCTTCAGGCCTCTCCAGGGCAGCAGCACATCCCTTCCTTTGGCTGGAGAGGGAATTCCATCTCACACACCTTTGCCCCTGACACAAAGGTCTTTCCTTTGCCTGGTTAAATCTTATTTATGCTAGATCTGCTCTGAAAAAGAGCTGCAGAGCAAATTGTGGGTCCCAGACCCAAAAGGGAAGGGAGATAAGGAACAAACATGTTCAGCCAACTTCAAACCCAAAGCTGATTTTGTTCCCTACCATAGTGTGAGTCCAGGGCCCTTAGAACTCCTCATTCCTGATGGCTGAGAACATCTCATGCATCCCTGCGAACACTTGACCTTTCCTCTCTTGTTGTCTGACTTCTTCCTTCTGCTCTGGACTCACAGAACATGGCAATGTCACAGTGTCTGTGCAACAAGCATTGACTCTCTCCAGTCACTCTGCTCTGAGTGGAAGCACTTGGGAGCAAAATACACTGTGTTAAAATCAAGCCAGGAGAGAGTCTGGCCATTGCTGTTCCCACATGACAGAGGTGCAAGGACAAGCTGTGGGGTTTGCTCCTCTGGCTGTGGTTCTTGGCTGCCCAGAGCAGGTGCCACAAGGTGATGGTGCTGATGGAACAGCTCTAGCACCTGAAATAATATCCAGCAGTGCATTCAAAATAAAGGGCTGCAGCCACAGGAGTGTGGCAGCAGCTCAAGAGTGGTGATTCTCCCCTCTGCTCTGCACTCCAGACATCCCATCTGGAGTGCTGCACACAGCTCTGGTGTCCCCAACAGCAGAAGGACATGGAACTGTTGGGGCAAGGCCAGAGAAGGCCACAAAGCTGATCAGAGGGTTGGAGCAGCTTCCCTAGGAGAGAGCTGAGGCTGTTCAGCCTGGAGAAGAGAAGGTTTTGTGGATCTGAAGGGGCTCCAGGGAAGCTGCAGAGGGATCTGTGTTAGGAGCTGCAGGGGCAGGACAAGGGCCAATGGGGAGAAATGTAGAGAGGGAAATTTAGACTAGCTATTAAGCAGAAGTTTTTTCCTGTGAGGGTGGTGTGACACTGGCATAGGTTACCCAGGGAGGCTGTGGCTGCCCCAACCCTGGCAGTGTTCACAGGTTGGATGAACCTTGAGCAACCTGCTCTGGTGGGAGGTGTCTCTGCCCAGGGCAGGGGTCGGGGCTGGATGATCTCTAAGGGTCCATTCCAGCACCTTAATATACTCTGATTCCATGATTCTGCCTTTGCCTCCAGGAGAGACATGGCCCTGTTGAACCTGACCAGCCTGACCCCAGCCACCTTCATCCTGGCTGGGATCCCAGGCATGGAGCAGCTGCACCTCTGGCTCTCCATCCCGTTCTGCTCCATGTACC
>NW_008668343.1:1830-2108 GCF_000695815.1 Acanthisitta chloris
TCGTCATCCGCAGCGAGCGCAGCCTCCACCAGCCCATGTACCTGTTCCTGGCCATGCTGGCCGTGGCCGACCTGGCTCTCTCCACCACCACCGTGCCCAAGATGTTGGCTCTGTTCTGGTTCCACGCTGGGGAGATTTCCTTCGGCGCCTGCCTGACCCAGATGTTCTTCCTGCACTTCATCTTCTCGGCCGAGTCGGTGATCCTGATGGCCATGGCCTTCGACCGCTTTGTGGCCATCTGCTGCCCCCTGAGGTACGGGGCCGTGCTCACCCCTGCC
>NW_008668343.1:2165-5620 GCF_000695815.1 Acanthisitta chloris
GAAGCGGCTGCCGTTCTGCGGCCACAGGGTCATCCCCCACACCTACTGCGAGCACATGGGCATCGCGCGCCTGGCCTGCGCCGACATCTCCCTCAACGTCTGGTACGGCCTGGCCGTGCCCTTCGCTGCTGTCCTGCTCGACCTCCTGCTCATCACCACCTCCTACGGCTTCATCCTGCTGGCTCTGCTGCGCCTGCCCTCGGGCACCGCTCGCCTCAAGGCCTTCAACACCTGCGGTTCCCACGTCTGCGTGCTGCTCCTCTTCTATGTCCCTGCCGCCTTCACCGTCCTCACACACCGCTTCGGCCGCCGCGTCCCACACCACGTCCACATCCTGCTGGCCAACCTCTACGTGCTCTTCCCCCCGCTGCTCAACCCCGTGGTCTACAGCGTGAGGACGCAGCAGATAAGGGAGAAGGTTGTGAAGGTCTTCATCTGCCCCAAGAGCCACTCACGGGAGTGACGGTGATGGGCGTGGTGGTGGGACTCCAAGCTCTCCGTCCCAAATGCTCTTTCAGCTCTTTCTGGCAACATCCCCAAGCCTTCTGCTACCCCAGTCAAACACAGAGCCCCCAGCATCCACGCAGCACTGCCCCAGGTGTGTGGGAAATGTAAGAGAGAGGCAAAAGTCAGGATCTCTGGTTGGCAAAGAAAGGAGAGTGACCAAAGAAGGGAGAACCTACCCCAAGTGTGTCACCTGTGGGACGTTCCCTGTGGGATGGGAAGAGACCTTTGGGAATCATCTCCTCCAACCCCCTGCTCAAGCAGGTTACGCAGGGCAGGTAGCACAGGATCACATCCAGGTAGGGTTTGGACACCTCCAGAGAAGGAGATTCCACACCGTCTCTGTGTGTCCTGTTCAGTGCTTTGTTGCCTGCACAGCAAAGACATTTTTCCTCATCTTCAGCTCAGCTGGAACTTCCCATGTGAATCCCCAAGGAGGAGGAGGCAGGTGGAATTCACTGTGGGGTGACCATTCATCTCCAGCTCAGTTGTGTTCTCTGGAGTCAGGTGGAATGACACAGCCTGACCATGTTCTCCTGAGTCCCAAGTGTCTAGATGGATTCATTTTAGGGATTTATTCTTCATTAAAATTGATAGTACTGAAAAATCTCCAAAAGGAATGACAGAAATAAAGCAGAGGTTGCACTTCAGCATTCCTGGGGTCTCTTCATTCTTTAACTGTGTTTGACCTTACTTTGAGCAAACACATCCATGAATAAATCACTGAATGGCATTGAAAGGAACCGTGGTCATCAAATCTGCTCCTGCTCCAGAGTGGCTGCTTTGCTGGGGCCGAACAGTCTCCTGGGCATCCCTTTGGAACCGCAGCTGGAGGCATCAGAGCAGTGTGTTCCTCAGAGCAGAGCTGGGCAGGGGCTGCAGAGCCTCCCAGGCCAGCCTGCTGCAGTGAGCTGTGAGACTAGTCACATTTTGGGGAGACAATCCCCTTTTCACTGCAGTTGCAACCTCTAAAAACAGCCAAAAGATACTGAATGCCACCCTGGGTTGGAACAGCAGTGTTCTCTTTCAGCAGCTTGACTGCATTTCTTGCTGCTCAGAGGTGTCACGGGATTGCTGCTTAGGGAAGGAACTGTCAGTAAATAGATGAGCTGTGCTGCCTGTTTGAAGCTTCTTGAGGCAGCAAGAGGCTGACTCTGCCCTCCAAGGCCTCCAGCCAGGGCAGGTTCACATGTATAATTCATTGTGTATTTCATTCCTCATCCCTTTAACTGCAGCTTAATGTTCCACTGAGAGCTCAGCACTGCCACAGCCACCCAGAGGGACACCCAGCGGCTCTGCAGGCTCCACAGAGCTGCCAGGTGCTGGGGGCAGGACTGAAGAGTTATTTAGTCCTGTTCTGGGTGGTGTTTATTCTCATTCTGAGCAGCAGAGATGGGGCAGTGCTTTGCCTAAGGTACATTGAGCCCCACTGGAGAAGCTAAATGGGATTAAGGTGTTTGGTTGTAAAAGTCTCATTTTCCAGACCCTCAGTGGCACATTGTAGACAGAGCCCTTGGCAGGTTCAGCCCCTCAGTGCAGGGATCTTAGCTCCTGCTCTGCCTCCTTTTCACCCTGAAAACAATAGGGTTGAAGACAGGGTACCTTCAAGACCATCCAGCTCAACCCTCTGCCCTGGGCAGGGACACCTCCCACCAGCCCAGGCTGCTCCAAGCCCCATCCAGCCTGGCCTGGAACACTCCCAGGGATGGAGCAGCCACAGCCACTCCGGGCACCCCGTGCCAGTGCCTCGGCACCTCACAGGGAGTTGTTCCTCCTCCTTATCCCACCTAAATCTCTCCTCTCTCAGTTTAACACCATCCCCCCTTGTCCTGGCACTCTCTGTCCGTGTAAAATGTTGTTTTCCCTCTGTTTTATGAGCTCCTTTTCATGACAGCAATAAAAATAACCTTATGCTAATGAAAACTTTCCTCCAGCATTAAGATTTGCTCATTTTTGTGTCTGCACCAAGTGTGAGTCACCATGGCTGAGGCATCTGTGTCTGTGAACTTGGGAGACGTCTGGGATAACACTCTCCTTCCCCAGGAACTGCTGGAGCCTTGGGCAGTGCCAGCACCTCCCACCCAGGACACTGAGCCATAGGGTTTGGTGCTGCTTCAGGTACCTCCATGTGGGGCAGAGCTGCCCTGCACTGGGACTGGCTGGAGCTCCTCAGGAGGGACCTGGTGGGCCAGATGTCCTTGGGGTGTCCCACCTGGTGATTGGGGGAGTGACAGTGCCATCAGCAGCTCCGAGGAAGAGACTTTACCCTTTGGTCAGTGATTCTGAGCACGCCTGGGAGGCTTTGCCCACTCGTGGGTCCTCCTGCTGCATGCAGAAGGGATGAAGAACTGGAACAGGTCCAGGTGGTACCACAAAGGCCAAGGTGGATGCAGCAACTGGGACCATCGAGACCAAGGTGGATGGAGCAACTGGAGCTTCTGACCCTGAGAAAAGGCCAAAGCAGTTTCCAATTGTCTCTCAGTTCCTGAGGGAGGTGACAGGGAAATGGGGGCAGAGTCAGCCAAAGTGAACAGACAAAAGAGTGGGTGGAAAAGCTGCAAAAGGGGAAAATTCAGGTGGGGAATGAAGGAAAATTCTTCCTGATGAGGGAGTGACCTCAGGCCTGGGAACTTAACCCCTGGGTACACCAGGAGTTTGTCCTTCAGGGTGGAAGTTAGTTACTCCTAAGGACATTACAGGTTTGGGCTATGAAATCTTTGTTTCCATTTGAAATTTCTATCCCTGATGATCCTGAGTGGGAAATGCTCAGTGCAACCTTCTCAACCCCCAAAAATCAGTGTTGCCCCCAAAAACGAGTTTTTGCCCCTCAAAGTGAAGATGCTGCCCCCAAAGGTCAGTGTGCTGCCCCCAAACCATAGAGGAGACATACACTGACCTGTATGTGTATGTTTATTGGTATGACTTTTTTTAGTTCATTGATGATTAATAGA
>NW_008668344.1:0-745 GCF_000695815.1 Acanthisitta chloris
GTTGTCATCAGGGGACCCCCCAGGGACCCCCAAACCCTCCAGGGAGGGAACTCAGGGACCCCTGACCCCCTCCAGGGCCCTCCAACCCCCCCAGAAAGGGACACAGTGGACCCCAGACCCACCCAGGAGGAGACACCAAACCCTCCTGAGAGGGAACCCCCAGACCCCGAGGGGGTCACCACACTTTAGGGGTCACCACGTTTGGGGTCATCAGATTTTGGGGTCACCACGTTTGGGGTCACCACATTTTGGGTTCAGCACGTTTGGGTTCCACCACGTTTGGGATTCACCACATTTGAGTTCCACCACATTTTGGGTTCACCACATTTGGGGTTCATCAGATTTTGGGGTCACCACGTTTGGGGTCACCACATTTTGGGTTCACCATGTTTGAGTTTCACCACGTTTGGGTTCATCACATTTTGGGGTTCACCACATTTGGGTTCCACCACATTTTGGGTTCACCACATTTGGGGTTCATCAGATTTTGGGGTCACCACGTTTGGGGTCACCACATTTTGGGTTCACCATGTTTGAGTTTCACCACGTTTGGGTTCATCACATTTTGGGGTTCACCACATTTGGGTTCCACCACATTTTGGGTTCACCACATTTTGGGTTCCACCACATTTTGGGTTCACCACGTTTGAGTTTCACCACATTTTGGGTTTCACCACGTTTGAGTTTCACCAAATTTTGGGTTCACCACATTTTGGGTTCACCACGTTTGGGTTTCACCACATTT
>NW_008668345.1:0-2229 GCF_000695815.1 Acanthisitta chloris
CATTCCAACCCCTAAAATTCTATAATTGTACTGTCAGTATGTGCTTTAACAAATCATTAAAAATTAGTGTAGTAATTCCTAGCTCCTGGATGTGGGAAGCAGCAGTGACCCTGACATTCAGAAAATAAAATGCAGTATGTTTGTATTTCACAGAATCACAGAGCATGCTGAGTTGGAAGGCACCCATAAGGATCATCAAGTCCAACTCCTGTCCCTGACCAGGACACCCCAACAATGCCCCCTGTGTCTGAGAGCATTGGCCAAACACTCTTGGAGCTCTGTCAGCCTTGGGGCTGTGACCATTGCCCTGGGAGCTGTTCCAGTGCCCAAACACCTTCTGGGGGGAGAACCATTTTCTAATATCTCACCTAAACCTCCCCTGACACAACTTCAGCCCATTCCAGTCCTGTCACTAGTTGCCAAATTGGTCAGTACTGCCCCTCCACGTCCCCTCCCAAGGAAGTTGTATACGGTGAAGAGTTATTTGTGGCTTTCAGCCAGAGATGAAGTACAGGTTTTCAGCCCATGACACATGGGAGACTCCATATTCTGTTTGGGCACTGAGTCAGGTGCAACAAACACACCAAGGTGTCTGCAATACAGCACTCCAGTTTGGCACAGCTTGTGTGTCTGGGACTGAGCTTGCAGGCTAACATGATTAAATACAACCCATGTATCTTCAGGGATTTTTGCAGAGGTTGATCCATGTTCCACCTTTCCCCAATCTGTTTCTTGCACATAACACCTCATTTAGAAATATTTAGATGATAAGAGGACTAGAGCACCTCACCCACAAAGACGGGCTGAGAGAGTTGGGGCTGTTCAGCCTGGAGAAGAAAAGGGTGTGTGGTGACCTCAGAGAACCTGCAGGAGCTGAAGGGGCTCCAGGGAAGCTGCAGCGGGACTCTATGTTGGGAGCTGCAGTGACAGGACAAGGAGCAATGGGGAGAACTTGAAAGAGGGAAATTTAGATCAGATATTAGGCAGAAGTTAATGTGATCCTTAAAAAAGGGATGGACTGATGAAAGGGTTTCCCAAGAACTCCACCCAAATCAGTTGTTGTCAGTGACGAAATCAACCATGACAGCTCAGTCCTTTAACATGTAAATACATTTTTCAGTCTCATCTTCAATGCAATGCTTATAAATCTTAATAATCTTAATAATTCTTGTCCTTCCCTGACAGCTTAGTTCTTAACACTCATGTTTTCTTCTTTATCTCACCTTTATTGGCTGAAAAGTGTGATGTATTAGCAGTGTGATTTCTGGACTCATTTGATAATAGGCACAGCAATTGCTATAATTGCATACGGATGTGACCAAGCCAAAGCAAAATAACTTAACGATTATGAGTAATTGATACATAGTTTAAGATGACCTTTAGTATATTGCTGTTTTCCATTTTTTCCCTCGTCATTATTTGGCAAGTAGTGGAAATGCTAATTTTATGATCAAGTTCTTTGGAAGCAGGAGTCATACAGTGATTTGGGATTTGCAGTCTGTGCAAGTATGTGACACCACACATGATAACATAGTATCATAGCATGGTAAGGGGTTGGAATGGAGCTTAGAGACCATCCAGTGCCAGCCCCCTTCCCTGGACAGGGACACTTCCCACCAGAGCAGGTTGCTCAAGGCTTCATCTGATAACAAGAATCAAATACAAGTAGCCAAAAGATTTGAATGGATTATGCGAAATCATGATCCAGACTGGAATGACGATTTAATGCTTACTGAGTTAACAGAAACAGAAAAAGAACTAGTAATCAAGACTGCTCAAACTCATGTACAGGGACAAATTGCTAGCGGCGCTCTGCAAGGGAATGTAGATCAACATTTTCCCCTCGTTAAGCCACAGTGGAACCTAAATGATGCAGGAAATTATGCTGTGTTAACTAGGTATAGATTACTAGTTCAATTTGGACTGGAACATGCTATTCCTAAAGCAGTAAATTGGGCAGCCCTGTATAATGTTAAACAAGGAAATAAAGCAATAGGTAAACAAATGGGAATTCACCAGTTTTTATATTTGCCCAATTCACTTAAACCACAGTTGGGAAGAGATTTATTAGAGAATTTAGAAGCTGTGATAAAATTTAAACAAGGGAAAATAGAATTTAGAGTTAGAGAGGACCAGCTGATAGCAGCTTTGAGTTTAGCAGCTATTGAGAATAAAAACAAACAGCAACCAAAATTTAGAGCGGTTATTAGACCAGGTATATCCAGGAGT
>NW_008668346.1:0-565 GCF_000695815.1 Acanthisitta chloris
GAGTCTTAGATACAAGACTGCCTGAAATGTATTCCTAGTAAGCTTTTGCTAAAAAATACCTGTTGTGGTTTGATTGGCAAAGTGGAATAACTTCTCCTTACAATGATTACTACCTATATGAGGCCAAAGATAAATTAGCAGTGTGCAAAGGATGAATGGCCTCATCATTTTGCAAACACACAGATGTTCAACAGCATTGCCACTCTAATGTGGAATGCATCTGTCCCATGTGCATTTCCCAGTCACAGATGTGCTCGACAACTTACAGAAATCTGTGGTTAAATGAAACCCATAGAAATCTGTGAGAGCTATTTCATGTCTCAGTGCTAATCTTTTGTTTGCTGTGTCTTAATCTTAACCTCTTGTTTGTGCTTAAGCAGCCTCTAAGACAGGTCAAATTGCAGACAAGTATAGGTCTAATCCTTTCTTCATATTATACTTCTTTAGGGGGTTTTGTGCCTGAAAAAGTCTTTTGCTAATTTCCTCGTAAAACTTTACAGCATCCATTTATACTCACTAGATCAGGTGGGTATAAATTTCTGTCTTTGGGGTTTCTGGTTAAAAA
>NW_008668347.1:0-1448 GCF_000695815.1 Acanthisitta chloris
CTGGGGCTGAAGATGAGGTTGTGATGGATCTCCACCTGCCCCACACAGGGTGACCTGTCCCACGAGGAGCTCTTTGTGGCTGTGGAGATGCTTTCAGCTGTGGCTCTGGTCAACCAAGCCCTGGATGCCAAGGACCCTGATGGACTCTGGAGCAGCTTGGTCAGCCCTGCCCTGGGGCTCTCAGAAGTTGAGGAGGTCAATGCACAGAGGTGAGAGGAGCTCAGTGTTGGGAGGAGATGATCAGGGATCTTGGACTTTGAGGAGGGTTCTTCCAACATCCTCCATGCCTTGAACCTTGAAGATCCAAGGAGCTGTCTGTGTCCTGCTGGGAATGCTCAGAGTTGAGGATCCTCAGCTCCAGAGAGTTGAGGATGTCCATGCAGAGAGGTGAGATGAGCTCAGTGTTGGGAGGAGATGATCTGGGATCTTGGATTTGAGGAAGCTTCTTCCAATATCCTCCATGCCTTGAACCTTGGAGATCCATGGACTTGGCTCTGTCCTGCTGGGAATGCTCAGAGGTGAGGATCCTCAACTCTTTGGAGTTGAGGATGTCCATGCAGAGAGGTGAGATGAGCTCAGTGTTGGGAGGAGATGATCTGGGATCTTGGATTTGAGGAAGCTTCTTCCAACATCCTCCATCCCTCATCCCCTTGAAGATCCAAGGACTTGGCTCAGTCCTGCTGGGAATTCTCAGTCTCATGGCCTTGTGTCTCCTGCAGGTACTTTGTGGACCTGCTGCAGCTTCAAGGCCAGTTGAGGGAAGCAGGATCAGAATTCCTCACCTGGAATGACATCCAGGACAGCGTGAGCAACACCAACTCCTCAGTGCAGGATGAGAATCGCCGTGAGTGCTGCCCAGGGAAGGGTTGGGACCACCAGGAGCTCCTGGGAGAGCCCAGAGGAGCTCCCCAGTTGGCTGGGACTGGTCTGGGGTGACACCTCCTGCCCTCAGGGGTGCGTGGGGTGCAGCTGGTGAACCAGGCCGTGCTGGGGAAGGACCCACAGAGGACACTGGTGGCACTGGTGATGCTGGAGGATGTCCTGCCTGAGCTCTCCACACACGTTGCCCCAAGGTATCACCATGTCCTGGCACAGGCACGGAGGGAGAAAGCACAGGTGAGGTGGGATCATCTCCTGGGGGTACCATCCCATCTCCTGGGGGTACCATCACCTGGGGATACCATCCTGTTCCTTGGGGGTACCATCTCCTTGGGGTACCATCTTCTGGGGGTATCATCTCCTGGGGGCACCATCCCATCTCCTGGGGGTACCATCCCTTGGAGGTATCATCCCTTGGAGGTATCATCCCTTGGAGGTATCATCCCTTGGAGGTATCATCCCTTGGAGGTATCATCCCTTGGAGGTATCGGGTACCATCGGGGTACCATCTTCTGGGGGTATCATCTCCTGGGGGCACCATCCCATCTCCTGGGGGTACCATCCCTTGG
>NW_008668348.1:0-213 GCF_000695815.1 Acanthisitta chloris
GAGACAGACAGAGAGGGAGAGGGAGAGCTGGAGAAGGAAGGAGAGATGAAGTGAGAGAAAAAGAGGGAGAGGTAGAAAGAGGTAGACGAAGAGGAAAAGGGACAGAAAGGGGGAAAGAAGGGGAAGGGGTCTCTGGCAGTGCCCTGCGCGGCACAGCAGCTCGCTGGGATCCCACGGGATTCACCATCCCACACACTCCACTCTCCTCCTGCA
>NW_008668348.1:259-11150 GCF_000695815.1 Acanthisitta chloris
AAAGCAGCACCAAGAGGAACACGTCTGGCCAGCACCACCCACCATCACCCGGTCCCCCCAGGCTGCCCCTGTCCCACCGCGGGCCGCTAAGGTACCTGTGGCGTGTGCCAGCTCCGAGGCCGGGGGCGATGCCCTGTGCAGGGCAGCACTGCCCATCTTGCCGGCGAAGCTGCCGATCAGGCGGTTCTCCAGCTCTGCATACACAGCTGACATCTGGGGAGAGGACAGAGAGCTGCTGCCGTGCCTGAACTGGGGTGGGGCTTGTGCACCCCCAGAGACCTGTGATGTCCTGGGGACACAACAGCCCCCATGGACCCACCAGTCCCCATCTCTTTAAGGAGAGCTTCACCCCAGCCTGAGCTACTCTGCCTTTTCTGTCACCCACACCGTTATCACCACTGTTAATGAATTAACTGTCTGTTAATAAGGCAGACACCAGTCCCACTGAAGGTGACCAATTGCCCAGGGAGGTGACCTCAGAGATGGGCTTTGGGGTAGGGACACTGTCAGTCACCAACAGTGACCAGTTACTCACAGACACATTCTTCCCCATGCCCTTATTCCTGCTTTCCTGTGTTAACAGTAAAGGAATCAAACTGCTAACCCTCCCTGTGAACACAGTGTCCTACACACATGGGCAAAGCTCTTCCCAGAGGTGTCCCCCCCTCATCCCCACACCATCACACCATTTTGGGGTTGGGTGTCTCCGGGAGGGATGTGCCATCTCCAGCCTGTCTCTCTCCAGGGATCAGGCGAACTGGGACCTCCACAGTGTCACTGCCTGGGAAAGGAAGAGGCAAACCAGTCAGGAGCCCTTCCTCTGCTTGTGGTCCAGAGCTCCTGACCCATCAAGGTCCCCCTGACTCTTGCTGGGACCTGGAGTGACTTTCCTGCCCCAGCTCCCACGTTTGGAGATCCCAAGGGATAGTGCAGTGTGGGGATAAGCTCAACACAACAGTTTCGGGCTGCTCTGCCCTTCCTTCAGGGCAGCTGAGGACAGGGCTGCTCCCCACAGCTGGTGAACATCTGCCCAGCCAAGCAGCTTGCCTGCAGCACACACAGCTGTCAGACACTGCCCATGCTGTAATCACAACCAGAAGTGCTCCTTGGAGGCAGGTTAGAGGATCTTCCCTGGGGGAAAGCCTCAGACCCCCCAACAGCTGAGGAGAACCATGTGCCCAGGAGGTCCTGGTAGGGAGGTCCTGGTGAGGAAGCCCTGGTGAGGAGGTCGTGGTCAGAAGTCATAAGCACAGATCAAATGGCCTTTGTAATCAGCCAAGAGCAATGGGCAGGATGCTGTGTCCTCTGAAGGGAGGGAGAGTTTGTGTCACGAATGTGGTTTATCAGGTGTCCCAAAGTGTCCCTGAAACAGATCTCCTTCTCACATGGATTTCACAAATGCTGTTCCCCCTGTGAATTTGAGGGAGTCCAAGAATGTTCATGGAGAAGGGATGGCTCAGACCAGCCGAACCAGTTCATGTCCAAGTAATAGAAAGGATTGGAAAAAATATTTATCCTCAGCCCAAGAAGCTTCTTATTGAATTGCTTATTTCAGCTGTCTCTGAAAACATGGATTTCTACTCAGAGCCTCAGTGCTGGCTCTGTGCTGGCTTCCGTCTCGTCCTCCATCTTCTCCCACTGTTCATGCTTGCTAATAGTTCAGGATTTTGGCTTGGTGCAGAGCAAAGGACACTGCAGGCACAACCCCAGGAGCCAGCCCCCTCCTTCCCACCCCCATCCCCCACCTGCTGCCCCTCCTTCCCACCTCCATCACCCACCTGCTGCCCCCTCCTCCTCGGGCCGGGGGGTGCGGAGGCTGCCCCGGCACAGGGATGCTCCTCGGACGGAGCTGCGGTACCGATCCTCTGCCTCCGCCTCGGCTGCAGCACAAACACCTTAGTCAGGCACTGCTGGACCCCACAGCTCCTCTGTCCCCCCTCACCATGGCACGGGGGCTCCCCCAGCCCATTGCCTGCCATTCCCCCAGGCATTCCCCCATCCTGCACCATCCCCAGGGAGCTCAGCAGGTTCCAAAGGCACCTGTCAGCACAGGGTAGGGATGGATAGCCAACAGTGGGACATCCAATTGCTTTTTCCAGCAGCATTAGCATCCACCAGCCCATGGGGCACATGAAACTCCAGTCCTGAGCTAGGCTGGTCCCTGCAAACTCCTTCCTGCCCTCAGGGACAAGAGGGAGTGAGGCCAGCACTGGAATGCTGCCTGGAAGAACCACATTGTCCATGCACTGTCTGGGTGCAGTTCAGCGTGGCAGCTTGGAGAGGCTCAAGCTTGCAGCAGGATGAAGAGAGCATCACGCTCTGAGGTACCCAACAGCCCAACACACAGACAGCAGAGATCTCTGGAGTTTGGAAGCCCAAATTCAGGGATCTGTGGCATTACTCTTCCAGGCACAGACACACAGAATGGACCAGAACAACAGGAGCTTCTCATGGGCAGAGACTGCCCCTATCAACTGAGACACTGAAAGGAGCCAGAGACCAGCCTGAAACTGGGAACAGCAGCCTGAAACAGCCTGGTACAGGGAGATTTTCTCCTCCCCTGGCTGGGGATACCTGCCCTGCATTCCTAAAATACAGCTGCAAACTTCTGAGTTTATCCACTAATTATAGGGCAATAGTTCTTGGGAATCTCCAGCCCATCAGGTAGGTTGGGCCATGGTTCTGCACATACAGAGCAGTGGTGACTGAGAGTGCAAACCCAGGGAGCAAATCCAGTGTCCATGGAGCACAGGATTCCATGCACCACAGGAAGGATGTGCACCAGGACTTGAAGCTGCTTCTGTTTGCTGCTAAAAAAGCTGTGTTTCCCCAAAAGCTTCTCTTTAGGCAGCATCTTTTTCACCTTTGCTGAGTCTAAAATAAACTCATCAATGTAAGCAGCTGAGCATGGAAGAATTTGGACACACTTCAGAGCCCAAATGCACAGATTAAGACATGTCACTCCAAGTTTGCCCTCAGCAAAGCACCATGGGGCTTGTGCTGCCACAGAACCAGGTGATGTGGAGGGGACAGGGGACCACTGACTGTCTTCCATGTCTTTTTGGGAGAGCAGCACTGCACTCCCCTCCTCTTCCAACCACAGATGTTTGCATGCACCTGACTGCTGGGGACATCCCAGGGGACACTGTGTCATTGCTTATTTTACCTCCCTGACCTGAACACTGCCCTTTAATCGGTTATTCCCCTCCTGGACTGTCTCACCTCTAACGACCCAAACAGCTTCCAAAAGCCTCTGCTCCCAGGGACACACACTCTGGTGCCATCTCTCCTCTCCACACAGTGTCACTCCAAAACTACACAGATCCTAGCAAAACAGACCGAGATCCTGGGGACCTGCAGGGACACAGTGTGTCCATCTCAGAGTGCAGGGACTTTCCTCTCACCTGCCAAAGACTTGTACCCAAGAAACCTGTCAATCTTTTGCTGACAGTGCTCCTGCTCTTCGTAGGTCAGCAGCTGGTAAATAAACTGCCAGATGACTTGCTTGGCTGGAGTGTCCAGCACGGGGTACACATCCACAATCAGAGTGTCAATGTTCCTGCAAAATGGGAAAGAGAGGGCTGGGCACTGAGGGCATCCCTTGGGCACAGCCCTGCCACACTGCTTCCCAGGGCTCTGAGGCTTCCCACACGGGGTCTTGGCAGTTGGGATGTCTCAGAGGCTTTGGCATGAACTGGTTGTTTCACAGAGGTGTAGGGATTAAAAGCCATGTGGATGTGGCACTTGGGGACATGGTTAGTGGTGATCTCGGAAATGCTGGGGGAATGGGTGAACTTGATGGTCTCAGAGGGCTTTTCCCAACCTAAAGATTCCCTGATTCTGTGAGTAAAGGGAACAGGGAGCACCAGAAAGCAGAGAGAAACCCTGGAAAGACCTGGGGTCAGCAGCAGGTGAGCAGACTGAGGGAGAAATGCACTGGGGAGGGTGGCTGGGCTCTAAGTCTCCAGGGGTTTTGTGGGAATAGCAGGGCTGAGCACCCAATCCAGTGAGGAGGGTAAAGCAGTCTGCAACAGGAAGGAATTCTTCCCTGTAAGGATGCTGAGGCACTGGCACAGGTTGCCCAGAGAAGCTGTGGCTGTTCAATCCATGAAAGTGTTCCAGGCCAGGCTGGATGGGACTTGGAGCAACCTGGGCTGGTGGGAGGTGTCCCTGCCCATGGCAGGGGATGGGACTGGACAGGCCTTAAGATCCTTCCAACCCAAACCATTCCGTGATTCTATGACAGCCTGTGATAAAACACTAGTGAAAGACTAAGCAAGGGCAGGAAACAAGGTCACTATTGAAAGACTGGAGTGTGCCAGGGGATAGGTTTGGATCCCTGCAGTAGGGCAAGGAGGATGTGCTCCATTGTGGGGCGAAGGCTCTGCCAGCCATAGTAATTCCCATGCTGCCAGCAAGGGAATGCTGCAGCCAAGATGCTGAGAAGAGTGAGAAGACAGTCCAAGGACTGAACACGGAGAGATTTACAGGAAGAGGTGGAACAGGAGTTGCAGGTGTCAGGGACAGTCAGGCAGCAAGAGAGACTCCACTGGGGTGAACAAAGACACTCCATGAGGGACAGGGGCTGACCAAATTAACCTCAAAATCCAAAGGATCTGCACTGCCCTCAGGCAGAACACCTGGACAGAGATGGACTCATGCCCTGTGGAAGTTGGTGTGACAGCCTCCCTGCCCAGCTCTGCCTCTGCCTGAACACCAACCCTGGTGTGGGCACTGGCACCAGGCCAGGAAGCAGCATGAGAGGAGTGGAGCTGCCATGGAGTTACCGATGTTGGAAGAAGCTTTCCAGGGCCTTGCAGATGGTGTAGCGCTCAGGTGGGGTCAGCAGGTGCTCCAGCTGCTGCGTGAAGGTCCTTCCTTGGATCTTGATGCTAGAGGGGAGAATCTCTGCAACCCACTGCAGGGAGGTGAGGGAGGAGGAGCTGCTCGGGGACTCAGGAGACTCAGAGTCTGCAAAAAAATATTCCAGCTTTTCTTTTGAGGGCAGCGGAGCAGTTTGAGTGCCACCAGCTCTGTAGGTTGGCTGGACAGGGCTTGGAGCAACTTGGGAAGGTGTCCCTGCCCATGGCAGGGGTGGGACAAGATGAGTTTAAGCTCCCCTCCAATCCAAACCATTGCAGGACTCCATGATTTTATGAAGCAGTGAGGTGCTGGGTTTTGTTTCAAGCTGGCATCCCAGGGATCCTAATGGGTGATTCAGGGGAGTCCATTGCTTCTCTAAAGGGAAGAGCCAGTCCCTAATTCCCAGGTCTATGCATTGTGGAGCAGCACCCCAAGAACACAGCGACCCTCCTGCCCCTGTGACTCACAGTGCCCTGGGCTGGGCCCTGCCCCTGTGCTGAAGGGGTGTTGCCACCACCCACTGCCCCACACACCCTCAGCTCCTGCTGCCTCCTCACCAGCAGGGCTAAATTATTGATGGCAGCAGCAGGATAAGTATCCTGCAGAGTACAGCCCATCCCCAGCTGCAGGATTGCACAGCACCATGGATGCACAGGGTTGGATTACTGCAGCCAAGTACACAGCACAGACTGCACAGAAAGGACACTGCAAAGGACATCAAGGACAGTCACACATCAGGTTGAGCCCTCCTGGAAAGCAGCCATCCTGAGATTCAGCCTGATCCCAGAAAGCGAGCTGCATGTCCCTGGGAGAGGAGCTCCCTCCAGGCAGCGCCTTAAACCCACTGAGCCTATGGAGGTGCTCAGCAATTCCCTCCTACACCAGGAATTTGGGAGCTGGTGTGGGGTCTCCACCACTCCAGACCCTCTCCCTGCACTCTTACCGCTGGAGAAGTTGACAATCCCCTCCTCCACCACCAAGGTGGGCATGGCCCCACTGCCCTGCAACATCGACACCACCTTGTCATGGGAGCAGTTCCTGTGGGCACAGGAGAGCTGGGTCAGAGCTGTCTGTTCCCGCGGGCAGCAGCTCCCTAGAGAGCAGCAGGGAGAGGGAGCTCTCAGTTGCCTTCATTTAGCTTGGAAAAAGCTTCCTCATGCTGCTCTGAGCCAGGCAGGATTTGGCCCTGCTGTGATTCCCCTGGATGTGAATCCAAACCTTTGGATTTGGATCTCTACACCCAATCTTTGCCTGGTTCTACCTGTGCTGCACAGAGAGGAGCCCTCCCAATAGAGAACCTGGGTCATGCCCCGTGAGTGGGCTCTCCACTCTTCCTGCACCAAGAAAAAGCCATGGGGATGTCTGTGGGCACCCTGCAGAGCACATGGCACGTGAAGCCAGTGCTAAGCTACAGCCAGACCCAGAAAATGAGTTTCCCTGTAAGTGACACAGTACTGCAGGTCTCTCCTTGCTTGTCCTAGTTCTGCATGAAAAGAAAATTCAAGGTGAATATAAAGTTTAATTTTGTAGGCAAAACCATCTTGGGATGCCCTTGGAGAAGGGTATGGGCTGGGCTAGGACAAGGCCTGCCAAAACACGGCTCAGAAGACAACCCTCAGCCTGCTCTCCTCTATTCTGTGTCAGTGCTGCATCAGCCAACAGTTTGCTGGATCAGCTGAAATGTGAGAACCTGAGGCCTGACAGAAGCAGCATCAGATGTTTAACCTTTAAATATTCATCGCTCTCTCTTATCCTGTAGCCTTCTCTAACCCTTTGCTCTTGTTTTCTTGTGTGGAGAGTCCAGCTGGAGGACACAGACTGCTACCTGTGCTGGTGAGGAGCACATGGTCTTCTGCTTCCATTGCTTTGGTGCACAAATAATATACAGAAGTTACTTTCAGTGGAAATGTGATTCCCATGTGGCTTTTTAAGCTCATGATCCCATTCTTGGAGGGACTCATGGTACTCTGCTGCTTTCAAAAGCAGAACCCCAGGTGTTTAACACATACAAATTAACTCACAGTGGCTCAAATCAGAGTCTGGGGGTGGCTGCAGTCAGGACTCAAATTGTATAGCTTGTCCTGCATTATACATCATTATTTGCACAGAGAAATCAGAGGAGGAGCAGGGATGGAGCAAAACACTACTCCCAGAGCCAGATTTTGCAAAAGAATATGAAAGGAGATGTCCCCATGGGGCAAACCTCCTTGTGCACCACAGCAAACAGCTCCCCAAGACCTGCAGCTCTCCTTTCTCTTGCACAAGGGTGACCACACGTGTGTGCTCAGCCCCTGCCACCCCTGCCCCTGGGCACAGGTGTTCTGCAGAGCTCTTACCTCATGTCCAGGCCGTTGAGGAACAGGATCCTGTCTCCAGCTTTGAGAGCAGCCTTCTCTGCTGGGCTCCCTAAACACATGGGGAAGAGAGGAGCTTCAGCTGGAGGCATCTACTGGCTGGAATGTGGTCCCAGCTCCCCATCCCTGCCCAGAGACACCCCCAGGCAGGGCATCCACTGCAGCTGGGTTATCCAAGTGGGTTGGGCCCTTGCACTGGCAACATTGGTGCCATTCCAGTATATTCACAGAACACACATTTTCCACCTTTCAAAACAAGGAGTGGATGAACCCAACCTAAATTGTACCAAAGACGCTCATTATTCCACTGGGAAACTCCATCACTAAACCTTGGAAAAGTTCTTTTTGCTATTTTCTAGCAAACAGCACTAAACATTTCAAGCTCAGAGCAGAGATCACTGAGTGACTTTGAACCTTGTGGCTGGAACTGTTCTTACCTGGCAGGACAGACTCAATCCACACTGGGGCATGGCCACGGAGAGTGAAGCCAAAGCTCCTGTTGCCTTTGTAAACTCGCACAGTTCTGCAGGTGCAAAAAGTAAACGGGACACCAGAGCTCAAGATTTGGCTCTACTTTCCTTCCCCAGCCCCTCCACAACCCTGTTAGCCCAGGTGTCTCCTGAGTCCCCAACACTCCCAGTGTCTCTGCAAGGTCCCTTTTGACACCAAAGTGTCTTTCAGATGTGGTTTGAAAGAGGAACATGGGATAAATATATTTACTTAAAGGAGACAGATATAGCTACAGAGATATAGATAGGGGTTGGAATTAGATGATCTTTTAGGCCCCTTCCAACCCAAACCAGTCTGTGATTCTTTATTACACAGAATTAGAGAGACATGGTTCAGAGAGCAAAGGTTTTACAGGCTGATGAGAGAGACATTAAATTCCTCTAGGATATTTTGGAAGGAGCATTAGGAAATCTCCCTGCTGAGAGGCCAATGGCAGCTGGGAATTGTTCCAGCAGGGAGCTGGGAGAAGGCAGCATTACTGAGATAATTTACAACCAGAAAAATCCTATACTGGAAAGGAGGGAAACTGTACTGGAATTGCATTTTGGACAAGTCACACTGAAAATTATCCTGGCGGGAAGGTGGGCTGGAGCCCAACAGCCTGGATTCCCCAGTCCTGTTCTCCTGTTGGTGAGCTGGGCCTGGGATGGAGCAGGAGCCTCTGCCATCACGGGAGGGCTCTGCGCCCTCGGGGGCTGCTGAGGTCTGGCCATCTGGGCACGGGAAGTGGGTTAATCCCTGTGCTCCAGGGATTGTCTGTCCTTCCTCCCACAGCCTCACACCCAGACACCTGCTGGGGCAGGGCCAGACATAGAATCATGGAATTCTTAAGGTGGGAAAAGAACTTTAAGATCATCAAGCCCAACCTTCGAACCAGTTACATCACTAAGTCACATCCCCAAGTGCCACATCCACATGGTTTTGGACACCTCCAGGGATGGTGAGTGCACCCCTGCCCTGGGCAGCGTGTGCCAGGGCTGGACAACCTTTCTGTGAAGAAATTTTCCCTAATTTTCTATCTAGACCTCCCCTGGTAGAATTTGAGGCTCTCATCCTGGCGCTTGTTACCTGGCAAAAGAGACCGACACTACAACCTTCTGTCAGCCTGCTCTGTGCCCTGGCACCCTGCAGCCCACTGGCACAGCCAGGTACTCTGCATGCCACCCAACACAGGAGCCAACATCCCCTCTCAGCCTGCAGTGCCACCTCAGCTCCTCACATGGCTCGTCCCATCCAGCCTTACAACAGTGAGAGGACACAAAGGGTGACCCAGAGCTGGGACAAGGAGCACAAACCCATCCAGCCTTCAAGAGGAAGAGGTGTTTGTTCGCCCCAGTTCCAGGAGGGTTTCACACCGAACACATCCCCTTTTCCTCACGCCTCTCCCTTTCCCTGGCATCCCTTCCCCACGCTGCCCTCTGCACCGAACCATCTGCTGCTGCCCCGGGCTGGAGTGTGCCCAGGAGAGGAGTTACCTGCGGGCAGCCCCCGAGGCCACATTGCTGGTGATGAGCGAGGTGGTCTTGCGCAGGCTCTTGCTGAGCTCCTCGTGGCTGCGTGGCACAGAGCTGGCGCGGGTGGACACCAGCAGCCGCTCCTGGTGGTCCTCGCTGCGGCTGTGGCGCGTGCTGTTCACTCTTGGAGCGGCACAGCTTGCTGATCAGGCTCTGGGACACCACCTCGTCAAAGCGCTGTCGGTGCTTCTTGGGGATGAAAATTCTGGGAAAAAGAGGCAAGGGAAGGGGGTGAGGAGCAGAGCCATGGCAGCTGTGGCACAGAGCTCTGGGTCCAGTCATCCCTGGAGAGCAAAGATCAGAACTGCTTGCATGCTCTTGGCCTCAGTCCTCTCAGAGCTGCAAATCCCAGGGCTGAGGATACCAGGGATGCTGGGGACACACAGGGGTGCTGGGGACAGCAGGGGTGCTGGGGGCACACAGGGTGCTAGAGACACCAGGGGTCATGGGGACACCTGGGGTGCTAGGGGCATACAGGGTACTAGGAACACCTAGAGTGCTGGGAGCACCAGGGACACTAGCAGCATTTCTTCCCCCATCTCATGCACAGCTCCATTGGGGTGATGATATTGGACTCCTCCTCCAGTTCTGCTTCTTCCCCAGCATATTCTGGGACCCCCTAAACTTTGCTCCCTGTCTCCTGCCCCAGGACCTCTGCAGGCAGTCATGGACTCTGCTCTCCTGGGCTCTAGCCATGAATATTCCCACATTCCAGCTCCCTCCACAGCCAGGTGGGAACTTCATACCTCTTGGGAGGTGCTGCAGGGATGAGGACAGGACAATGACACTGCAGGCAAGGGGACACCGCTCTGGTTTGGGTCACCTCACCTCTGCCTGCCAGAAGCAGCCAAGTGGCATTTGTGCCCCCACAGGACCCCCAGGAGCCTCAGGGGATGCACAGGGAGTGCAAAGCAGGTGGGAGGGAGTGAGGAGGCTGTGCCTCCACTGCTCCCACCTCAGCCAAGGTAAATCCCACAACACCTGGAAGCACTTCATCTTTTCCTGCTGCCATCGCCTGCTGACACCTGCTCACCTGCCCCTACCCTCTGTTTGCACATTCAGGGGCTTCTGGAGGAGCTGTTATCTCCGAGTGTTTCTATAGCAACTCCTCCCTGCACCTCGCAGCTGCAGTGCTGTTAGACAAACCATCTCTTGAGGTTCATTAGTGCTCAGCACCTCACAGCGCCCAAGAACACACTCCCCGTGTTACCACAGCCTCAGCAGGGTGTGAGCACACTCCCAGCTGCCTGGGAATCACACCTCCCACGGGAGCAGCAACTGGGCCAAACTGGTGTCAGAGGGCCCAGAGGAACCTGCTCCGAGGGGCTGCAGGAGTAGGACACTGCTGGAGAGGCTGGGGCTGAGCTCACATAGGCTCCCTCAGGCAGCTCCACCACGGGAATACAAAAACCTGAGTGAAGCCAGAGGAGAAGGAAGGGAAGGCGTAAAATCCCATATCTACCAAGAGCAGGACATCTCTATTTCCCCCCAACAAAAGTCAACACTCAAAACAAGAGCTGCTGCAGAAGCAGACAGACCACGAGGCACCCGATGCTGGCAGATGCTCACATGGAGCATTTGGTGACAATTTATAGTAAGTAACACATTGGTACAATTCACGGGCCATTTTTATTAAGCAGCAGCTAGGAA
>NW_008668348.1:11168-13038 GCF_000695815.1 Acanthisitta chloris
CACCCAGCTGTGAGCTGTAGGATGGGGAGGCTGCAGTGCTGGAACCCTGAGGATACAGGTCCCTTACACCTCTGCCCTGGGCTGGGCACCCACCAGGGAGAAGTATGGGTTCCTTGCAGGCAAAATGAGCACAATCCCATTTAATTGGCCAAATTAAATCATCCCTGCCCATTCCAGCAGGGCTGTTCCACTTTGCACCAACCTCTGCCTCACCATCAGGCCACCAGATCTCGGGCACAGCTCTATACCTGGGCATGAGGACACGGTGTAAGGGCTGCACCAGGGACTGACTCGATGCTAGACATACCACAGTGCCCCAGCAAGGAGAGAGCTGAGTGACTGGTGCAAATAATCGCATTCAAGCACACAGAATAGTTAGTTCCCTTCTGCATAGCCTGGATGGCCCTATGACGCAGTACTGCTCAGGGACCCCAATTTCTCTGACACCCTGCAGGTCAGTGGGTGCTGACCCCCAAAATGTTTGTGCCTAGGTCAGATCCTTGACAAGGGACCGACCAAAGGCAGCACATAGTGGTTGTTAGTGCGGATGCCTCAGCCTGTCCTCAGCTCCAGCATGAAACCCCCCATACAGCACACACCAGCACTAGCACCAGCACCAGCCCAGGCCAGATGGTGCCTGGGGCTTTGCAGGATCCTGCTATCCCGTGGGATAAACCTGGCTTTGCTCATCAGTGTGGCACTGAGGAGCATCACCCAGCTGGGGTTTCCCCTTCCCAGCAAATCCCACTGGGATTCAGGGAGTACAGATGTGCACACCCCACTTGCAGAGCTCAGCCTGGGAGCAGGGGCAGAATACAGTGCTGACCTCGTGCCTTCAGCTTCCTCTTCCTCCTCCTCAGGCACTCCAGGTCTGCCCTGGTTCTGTTTCCTGTTGGAGAGGGGATGGGAAAGGTGTCCCCATCCCTGGACACTGCAGCCCCATGGCACTCACTTCCATTCCTGGTTCAGGGTACACCAAGCCCCAGGGCACCAACCCTCCCCTGCAGCAGTTTCAGCACCCCCTTGGGAGGATTCAGGCGGCTCAAACACACAAACGCGAATTCAGGCCATTTTCCAGGCCGGGAGAGGCCCCAGAGGCTCCAACCTGCTTTGCCTTCACCCTGTCTCCAACACAGCCCAGCCGGGAAGGTGGCACAATGCCACGGGGTGGGAAACCCTCTGCGCACCCAGTGACCATCCCCAGAGCTCAGCTCCTGCTCAGGGCTCACTTTGGGGTGTTTAGCACTTCTCAGGTTGAGTCACACTCGCTCTTTTACAGCTGCCAGTTGGATCAGTGGTTGCCCACCTCTGGGCAGACAGTCCCACCCTCGCTGGGAGCTGCTTCCCCCATTTCCCAGTCCAGTGCTCTGGAAAATCTTCTCTCCCACATGCTCGTGTCTTGTGATGCATGCAGAGCTCACCTAGGCAGTCCCACCCTGGGACACTAGATGCTGAGACTCACCAGGACAGGATGTGTCCTCTTGAGAGGGCAGTGGGGGTGGCTCCAGCCCTGGCCAAGGTGGGTGAAAGATACCCAAGTTTGCTCAGAGCTCATGCTCAGCCAGGCTGAGAGCGAGGGGTCCCTGGACCTCTCTCCATCACACCCAGCACCCTCAAACCCCCTCCTCACTGCCCTCCCCTTATCTGGCCTACAGGCCTGGAGACAAAGCAGACTCACATGGGCTCTTCACCCCAGTTTTTCATCTGAGCTTCACTCGACTTCCCTGTGCCACTGCTACGGTGGGCACAGGGCAGTGGCAGCACTGCCCTGGTGCCAGAGCAGAGTCCCCACAGCCCCCAGAGGCAGGAGAACCACTCCAGGGTCCCACCGCCCCCAGAGGCAGCAGAACCACTCCACGGGACCAACGAC
>NW_008668348.1:13070-13351 GCF_000695815.1 Acanthisitta chloris
GGCACCAGAACCACCCCAGGGTCCCACAGCCCCCAGAGGCAGCAGAACCACTCCAGGGTCCCACAGCCCCCAGAGGCAGCAGAACCACTCCAGGGACACCTGCAGGGCACGAGGCTCTCCCCACGGCCACGCACACACACAGGAGAGCAGAGCAGGGACACGTACCGAAAATGTCGAGAGAAACTCCGGTCCTTTCCCATTTGTCAGGGTGCAGCAGGAACAAAAGGGAGATGCTTCAGATCCTCATGCAGCTGAGCCTCGGCTCACGCCCACGATGCGGC
>NW_008668349.1:0-221 GCF_000695815.1 Acanthisitta chloris
CGGAGCCCGAGGAGCCTCTCGCCCCAGCCCAGCCATCCCTGTCCCGCTGTCCCCTGCCCGCGGGGCTGTGGGCTCAGCGCTCCTGCCGCGGAGCCTTTGCCGGGCGCTGCAGCGAGCAGAGCGGTCGCTGGAGCCGTGTTGCCACCGCTCAGCCAGATCTGGGGCTGTTTTTCTTTCCCCTTGCACCAGTTTGTGTCGGGATTACCGTGCGGCCACTCGGC
>NW_008668349.1:287-7718 GCF_000695815.1 Acanthisitta chloris
CAGCCACGGACGGGACGAGTCCTGATGCTCGGGAAATGCGCTCGGGAGGGTATCGGGAAGGAGAGCGAGCGTTTTTATATTTTTTTTTAGCTTGTTCTTCCCGGAGGTTCATGTGAAAGAAATGGAAAAGTCCCTTTAAACTGCGTAGCGAAGCACACGATTTTATGATAAAACACGAAGCCTCTCGGCGCAGGGTTTAGGTTCGCTCCGAGGAATTAACTCCTTCCTCGGCGTCGCCGGTGCCAGGGGCGGGAGGTGACCGAGACGAGCCCTCTGCTCCTCATCGGCTCCGGGAGCCACTCGCCTGGGCTACTTCAGATATGTCCCTTCGTACACGGTTTATAAAAGCCGATTCCCATCTGCGAGCAGCTCCTCAGAAGCTAAAAGACCTGTTATTATGTGGGTTTACAATTGCCTTTGGGGTGAAGCGAAGGTAACTTTCTAACAATAAACTCACGCCCGGGGGTGGAAATGAGATTCCGAGGGACTGCTGGTGTGTTCCTTGGATTGTCCTAAATGTAACGTGTTACTTAGTCTCTAGTGGCTTCCTGGCTATTAAAACGCCACGGAACTATTTGGAGGGGTTCAATGACAAGGGTCCCCATGCTTGAAGGGGGACAAATATACATGCTGGATTTTGGTAGTGGGCAACAAATACCTTCCTTCAAGCAAGCACTTATTTTCCTCCTAAATCACTCTTTTCAAACCCAATTCACCTAATCCAGCAAGACCCTGAGCCTTTTCCTCACTAGTACAAGAAAAATTGTGTTGCTGGGGCTCTGGGATGGTTGGCAAGCTATTGATTTCCCAGCTATTGGGAAGACAGACTGAATGCAATTCAGCAGATGCAAACAGGCAGAGCCTGCCTAAGAGATTGTTTTCCTCCAGAAAGTAACCTTGCAAGATGCTGAGGTTATTGACTTTGGAGTGGGGAAGGAGGTGTCTGATAATCAGCTCACTCTCTATCTCCCTTAGATTTATAGATCAGGGCCTCCCTGTCACTCCTGAAAATATAATCATGCTGGCAATAAACCCTGAGGGAAGAACGAGACAGCAAGTGTTTTTTCTCAGAGCTAGCGCAGTGACCTTTGAGTTACATACTTATACGAGCCAT
Source organism: Acanthisitta chloris (assembly GCF_000695815.1). Classification (NCBI taxonomy): domain Eukaryota; kingdom Metazoa; phylum Chordata; class Aves; order Passeriformes; family Acanthisittidae; genus Acanthisitta; species Acanthisitta chloris. The sequence goes on from NW_008668349.1 coordinate 1,402, forward strand.
GATATTATAGCGAGCTCAGCGCTGGGCTACTCGATTGCCCAGTCTTGGCTAAGCTGCCTGAGAAGGTGCCATAGCTGTCCCAGCACATGCAGGGCTGGCAGTGCATCCCACAGCCACAGCACAGAGGGGTCCGGGGCACAATGCCCTGCTCTGGCTCTGAAACTGCTGCCACAAGGCACAGGGCTGGTTTTGGGATATGTAGTTTGAGAGGGGGGAGATATCTGTCTCACTTTGTTTCTCCAGATGGGAAAACTGCACCAGAGGGACTGCTTTTTTTTTCTTCCTTTTCTTTTTTTGACAGAAACATTTCCTGTCTTCTTTGCAAAAATGCATTTTATGACCATTTTGCTGTGCAGATTTCTCTCTCTCTGGACACTGCACAGAGTAATGCAACACCTTCAATCTGTGGAGCAGATACCTTTTGATTTCTTTATCTCAGAACATGCCTTTGTCTCTCTTCAACCTGTTCTTGCTCTTCACCGAAAACCCACCTTTTTACAAGCTGTCAAATGTAACACTAACAGCTGAGCATTCCTCCGGAAAAAAAACCCCAACACATATTTACTTAAAAATCACTTAGTATTTATGGCTCCTTGATTTTTTATTAGCCTTTTAACCATGTCTCTCACTTTAACACTAATCCAGAAGGAAGGGGCCCTCTCCTGTGTCTGCAGCAGATCTATTCAAACAGAGAAGAGGAAGAGTTGTTTAATCGTGTCTAGTATTTCTGATATTTAAGGCCATTTTTGAACAAGCAAAAGACCCCACTTTAGTGTGCCCTCTGCTAAAAAAAACATTGTTTTCCAGAGGGTCTATCTGGTCATAAGCAGGATTCAAATAAACAGCACAGAAGTCTCCAAACGCAACTGCTTCTACAATCCCATTTTGCAGAGGAGACACCATTTTCCAAGAGACCTTCATTCAATGAGGAAGAGCATAATCAGGAGATGAAAGTTTGGCCTTTCAACACAAAGATGGCTCAAGTATTGTAGCTCTCCTTCACTTTCTTTCCTAAACTCAGTTGAGTAAACCCAGCCTGCCCCCAGCCTGGCAGGCTAAAGGAGGATAAGTGCAACTAAGTGGGATCCATTTTAAATGGCGCAAGTGGTTACTTTGGCCAAATGCTTGACAGACTGAGAGGAATTCCAAAGAGGCCCAAGGCAGCCACGAGAATGGGTAATAGCTTGGGAAATGTTAAACAACAGACACAAGATTTAAAAAACACATTCACTGATTTGCCTCTCAATTTGCTTTAGTGACTCAGGATGGAAATCTGGACATCACTGTGGATAACAGTGAAAACTTCTGGTCAAAGGGCAGCGACAGTAAAGGAAGCTAATTAAATATTGGATAGCAAAGGAAAGGGGAGGCAGGCGTGGGAGAAAGATTTACATAAGCTTTGTCATCATGTAGATCAGCGGGAAGCCCCTGCCAGGAATAGGATCTCAAAAAGAAAAGAGCAGAAATAAAATGGCTCAGGGAATTCTCAGTGATCTGGATAACACTGATATCTGTGGAAAGACCACAGCTGCTTTGGGGAGTATGGAATAGTCAGAGGGTAAGATGATTAACACAGACGTGTAAAATAAAATGGGTATAAGAGAAGGTAGATCAGGAACTTCTTGGCCCTCATGACTCGTATGAGTAATACACAAACAAGACAAGAGGAAATGGAAAAGAGATCTTAGGAATTTTCTGTACAAGGCAGAGTTAACTTGTGGAACACTGTCATCAGATGCCATTAAAAGCAAAGTCCTGATGGAATTAAAAGCAAAAATAAAGATGAATAGCGAGAACTATATTCCAGATTAAAATAATATTTTTATATTATCACATCTGGAAGCAAAACAAATCTTCATCTCTAAGCCTAAAGAACTGAATATTTAGGAAGAAATATGATTAATCTAGAAATGTTATTTTTGGCATCTTCCCCAGCAGTAGCCACTAGCAGTCATAATTTGAAGTTGAATACTGGATATACCTTGGACTGAGTTAGTAAGACCATTCCCGTGTTTTTAAATCTCTCCTGGAGCAACTTTCTTTTCTGGACAGCTTTTAGTCCTGCTTGCTAGCACCAAATCTGGAACAGAATTCAAAGAAGTACTAAATATGACACTAAAATATTAAGTAGAACAAATTTTAAATGTTCTATCCTTTTCTCCATGTCATTATGGGATCTGTGCTAAATAGGATGCCTCATTTAGTGTCTGGAAAATATCAAGTCTCCAGATTTTTGAAGATGGGACTGGGGATATTTTGAAAATATTACCCACTGCCTAAATAATACTGAGTAATGTATAAAATGTTTCCTCCTTGACCTATTCAAAATACAAATCATGACCGTTTGTCTGGTTCTTCACATGTGGCAGAGTGAGTTTGACTTTCCTTTCCAATGAAAGTAATTGCTACAGGAAATCTTTATATTCGTGTTCTAATTTGGGGACTTAGATTTGTTTTTAGTGGAACTAGAAAAGAGTGCAACCATGAAATGTGAAATTCCTTTAAAGCCAGAAAGTGAAAAGGTCCACCATTATCTTTGTTCTTCAACTTTTAATAAGAATAATTTTAATTTACCACATCTGGGCAGCTTGCACACTATCAGACAGTGCTTGCATATCATGTGTTGTAAGTACCCTGGACAAATACAGAGATGTAACAAATGAAAAAAAAATCTTTAATTAAATAAACTCAAGAACAACCACTGGCACTCATCAACTGCCCTTACAGACCTACAACATTATTTTTTTGCCCTTCCAAACACTCAACTATTCTAGTCAAGAGGAAAAACGGGTAGGGGTGTTGTACCCTGAAAGAAAATACTGTCAGTAAATTCAAGCTATTTGAAGCTTAGAAAGAAAATAAGCAGCAAATTTCCAGGATCCTAATAGAGTAATTTCTCCTTCCCCAGTACAGACGGAGCTTCAATACCAATTCCTCTGCTGACTGAGACTTCTTAACTAGACTCTCCCACTTTGGATCAAGTACTCTCAATATGGGATTGCTGAAGCAGGTTAAAAAGCTGAAAGCAACTATAGTTAGAGTCGCTGAAACATGGTGCACTGGTTTTCAGGGAAATATTATTTACCTTGTACAGAAAAAGTAAGGCACAATGTCCTGCCCAAGCTTATAGGAGTCTGCCTAGTTCAGGAAGAGAAAACTCTTCTCCAGTTCCCATTGGGGAAGACCAGCTTTCCACACTGTATTTAATCTGGCCGACTCAACCTCAAGCAGCACCACACTTTAGTCACATTTTGTCCGTATCAGTTGTCACTATAGCTGAAGGACAAAAAAGGGTGTAGACTGCCCTAAAGCACTTTTCCTTCTGCATTTTTTTTTAGAACAGGATGCCATTTAGACTCATGCATACCATTAACATAAATAACCTCAGAACTACTTAAATCACAGAGTTTTCAAGTGTCTGGAAACAAAAATATGAGCCAAGTATGCATTTTAATTTACTCACCCTGCTTGTTTTTAGTTTATAAACATTGGTAAACTAGAATATTGTTTAAACTACATAAAGGGAAATCTTTGAGTTTGCTCATCCCTCCCTTTACTGCTCAGCACCCTGGCAGACGTTGTCTGTGTTCCTTGACATGCAAACACAGGTTGGTTGCCTCAGATTATTCTGCTAGTCATCCTTTAAAATCGTTTTTCTGCTAGGCAGCACTTCTCCCTGTAGTTTTGAGGCTGGAAAGTCATTTAGTCAGTTGATTTTAAAAATTGTTTCCTTTGCTTGAGACCACTTTTTTGATGTTAAGAAAAAGTCAACAAAGTCCCCCAATTTACTTAAAACATCATGGACAACTGATGGACCCTTAACTTGATATTCCATCAATTCTAGCCTTTTGTCAGTAGAACTGATGTTTGTTTAAGTGCACGTATTTAAATTAAAATGTCCTGTGATGAAAGTGTGACAACAAATACATAAATAAATTCGGGTCTCTTTTTAAGCTAAAAAAGTAAAGTTCCTTCCTCTCACTTTCTGTATTTTCTGCCCTTTTCCTTTTGTTTTCTGAGCATCTAAAAGCAATAGCGCCTGATAAAAATGCAGCAGTAGGGGTGATGGGCAGGGGAGGAGAGGGAAGATAACATTATTCCAGGCCCTTGCTCTGTTTTGTTAGGACAGGTTTAATCTTTGAGCAGCATCAGAAGATAGGCCTGAACAACTGCCTGATCATCTCTTCACTCTCTCTTCTTTTATCTGGATTACTCTTAGCTCTTTTCAGGGATGATATCTCACTATTCTTACTTGGTAAATTAGGCCATTGTTTCCCTGTATTTCACTCATTGTAACATGTTTTATTTCTTAACTTCAGGCCATTGTTCCTGGGTAGTGAGCATGCTGTCACTGGGGAGGGGGTGTGAGGAGGGAACTATGTAACTGGGGACAGATTCTGCCATATTTTGCCAGTTAGCAGTAGCTTCTTGTCGAGTGCTCTTGATTTCATGGCAGTTTCTGGCAGAAAAAAAGCCAACATGGATAAAAGGGGTCAAATTCAGCCTTGTAAATGAAGGGAAAATTGAAGAAAGATAATGAATATGATGGAATATAGAAGAGTCACAAAAAGCAATTTAATTTCCAAGTTAGCAAATACTAGAATAACAGGCGTTATTAAAAACACTGGGTGTTTTTTGAGAGAGCATTTATTCATGGTCGGTTTTATTGGTGTTTCTTGTTGCCTTATGATAAACACTAAAGAAGGAAAAATCACAAACGCAAATGTCATGGTCATTTTTGTTCTATTTAATAAAATAACTCAAACCTAATGGTTGTAGTTCAGAAACAGAAACCTCAGGACAGAATGCTAAAATGCGTTGTGCTGGGAGTTCATTCGTTGTCACTAGAATGTATATTCTTTGTGGCAATCTTTTATCTAATTGTGCTTTGAAAATAAAAACCCAAAACCGAAACCCACTGTAATTATATTTTGCTAGTTCATGCTGGGTAACACACGTCAGACACTTGGGGAGAGCAGGCTGAGGTGTGGAGGAACCAAGCATGAGCATGTGCTAGTGCTTCACAACAGTCACAGCCTGATTGTTGGCACTGGTATCAGCTGAGCTTCAAGAAAACCCTAGGGATTGCTACTCTCCTAGCGACAAGAGCTTGGGTGAAGGTGGTTACAGGCCAGCTCATTAAGATGCTGAACATGTGTTGTGCCATGTTTGATGACTGTTGAGAGAAGGCCAGAGTGAAAGAGCTTACATAAAAACAAGGACATGATGCCAGTTGACTCACTCAGCACAAGGTTGCCTCCGCACAGAGCACGTGTAGCCATAATTAGTGAAGCAAGTGCTGCTGTCTCTTTTGGGAACTGATGGGAGCCACAAGCTCTGTTACCTGGTTAATAACCACCTGCCCACAAGCACCATGTAGGTGATGGGCACTCCCCAGGAGGCATATGGAGAGCTTCTCTGGAAACAATTACTGCCCTTTTCTGGTTCTCTGCCCTCCGAAAAGAATGGCATCAGCATTTAGACCAGAGGTATCTGGAAAATCTCATTCTTCATCCCAGAGGGCTATGTCCATTAGAGTAGGGTGCCTACAGTAGGAGATAGGAACTAGACATAAGTTGTAACTTCATTTTCCTATTTAATTGCTCTTTCAAAATGAAGCAGGGAGGCAAGGGCATTAGACCTGCTTGTATGGAGTGTGGCTCCTGCCCTAGAAGTGTTTATTCCAAGCTCAAAACCCCATGATGCTGGGCCAGACCCATCCAAGTGTCAACATGGGATGCTGGACTTGCTGTTGGTGGGGTGTTGAGCAGTCTGTGCCCATAGCTGTGGGTGCAGAGAATTTTGGTGGGCAGTCTGGAAAGGCCCTGCAGAGGCATCATCATGTCCCTGTGCCAGACACTGCAGATTGCCCAAGGAGACTCTCCCTGTGCAGGGCATGGCACTGGATCTCCAGGGGGACTTTCACCAACCCGGTTAGCTACTGACAGAAGGGATCAAGCAGGTTGAGGGAGGACAGGATGCACATGGGATCAGTCTCCACCAGAAGCCAGCGAAAGCATCCCTGTCTGCTGCTCTCACACACCCATTCCTACCGGCCCCTGTGCCATGCCCTCTGCTGCAGTGCTACGTGCCCTTCCCCAGGGACCTGGCTATATTTTTATTCCTCTCCTTTTTTTCCCACTTAAAACGCCAAAGGAAGGCTGACACTAGCAGAGCCGCCCGATATCCCTCCCACCCCCCGCGACCTTCCAAGGATGGGAGGGGGAGCCGGAGAGGTGCGGGGCGGGGGGTTAGCCCCTCGCTGCGAGGGCTCTGCCAGGCGCCGCATCCCCCCGGGAGCTCCTCGGCGGGGCCAA
>NW_008668350.1:0-12294 GCF_000695815.1 Acanthisitta chloris
TCCCCTCTGCCCTATGTACCACCCTCCTGATCCATCCCATCCTCTTCTATCCCTTTGCCTATGCAACCCAATTTCATTCAGTATTTCCTCCTACATCACCCTTTGCCCCTTCCATCATGCTCCCAACACTTCGGGGTCCACAGAGTCACAGTTTGAAGTAGGACCGAGTTGATTAGCGGAGCTCTTCACACCAAATACAGCAGATAAACAGTCCTAGCCCTCAGCTTCTTTTTTTAATTTTTTTTATTTTTTCTTTTTACAGGTCCTTCCAGCTCACCCCAAAGGAAAAGGGCCTTTACCACAGGTAGAAAATCCCATTAAATGTAGTCAACAAAACTGCACTTGAAGAGAAAATATGTAAAGTTCTTCCAAACTAAGAGGACTGTCAGTACATCTCACTAGAGGGAGCTCCCATCCAGGACATGAATGTGCTCAGCTGGTGCAGCAGATAAGGATGGCAGTAACCTACAGCATTACAAAAACCAGCCCTGAAACCCAGTCAGTCACTGCTGAAATAGCCAGGATGTTACAACCTACTATTCTTCGAAGTATCTTAATTTTTGAAACAGGTCTCAAGCATCCAATTACAGAAACCCCCACAGCAATACTAGTGAACTTACAACCAGAGGGAAGAAATAAACCTACAGCTGGAAAAGTTTGTTGTAAAAAAACATATTTGTATTTTAAAACTACTTGTTAATGAAAGAGTATAGCACACACAAAGTAGTAAAAATAGGCACCAAAGCCTCATAGTATAGAGCAATACCTATGGCAGAGTAGAAGGCTCTCAGCACTGTACAAGCAAAAGTCAAAAGAGAAGAAATCCAAGGAAGAACAAGTGAAAAGGACTGAGGGCAGTGAGATTCACAGGTTTGCACTGTTGTCAAAGTTTAACAGCTCAGGTGACTTAATGTTTTTTTCTCTCTAGTTCAGAATGATTAGTAACAGGCTGAATTGCAGGAAAAAAAGCTGAAACAACATTGTTAGTCAGCTTTAGAATTCACAGCTGAAGGAAGTAAATTGATTCCAAGTTAAATATAAATAAGTCTGTCCACCAGCTCATCCCTGCTACCACAGCTACTAGTGGAGACATGTATCCCCACAAGGAAGGCTTCTTTAACAGGATCTGGAAACCACTGGAAAACAACCTGAGCTAGGGACAGAGTCACAATAACATCCCCAGACAAGAGCCAGCTCTTCCATTACTGGGAGAATCCTCAGCAAATACTGGACTGGGACACTGCTCCACTTTTCTTGGGCTGCTGAAAAAAAACAAAAGAGTTGAATAAGCTTTAGGAGTGCATCTGACCAGAGGGGAAGGTGCAGTAACAATTCTGCTACACACACTGTGTGCTTTTCCCTTCAGTGCCTTTTTTTTTTTTTTTTTACATTTAAGGCTTTGTTTTCACAAGTGTTCTGTACAGACTAAAAATGATAAACTATTAGCAATTACTAAGCTCACATGTAACAGCTTTCCATTCCATTTGTTTCTGCAGAGGCTTACAGAATGTTAGAAAAGACAGACTGTAAGACCTGTTACGTTTTACATGTCTGCTTCTACTCCTACTAAGCGTGGATGATTGTACAGGAAAGGCAATTGCTTATCTAAATCAAGATAAGCATTATTTCCATATGTTCCATCACCGGGGGAAAGCATTCACAGATGCACTGTAGTACTTCAGATTTGTACCACAGATTTCTCTATCACTTTTTGGACTTAAACAAGACCAGAACCTGAGCATGAGGAAGAAACAGCTGTTGCAGACAAATCACTTTCTACCTAGCCAAAAACACAGCAAAACATGCAAGTCAAGCACTTGATGATCAACACCAACATCTTCTCCCCAGCTGCACACTCTGACAATATGGTCTGTTTCAGCTAATTGCCAAGTGGCATAATTGGATTAGCTGAGGACTACAGCCAAGTACCAAACTCAGGAGACATATAGACATCATGAATCACAGAACCTCTAGAGATCACATCCAATCTCCCCACTCAAAGCAGTCACCCAGCGCAAGTTGCCCGGGACCCTGTCCCAGTTGAATTCTGAGCACCTCTGCAGACAGACTCCTCTTTCCACTTGTGCCTGCTGCCTCTTGTCCTGTCACTGTGCAGCTCTGAGAAGAGTCTGGAGCAATCTTCCTCATGCCCTCCATTCTGTGTTTATGAACACCGATCAAATCCCATCTGAGGCATCTTTTCTTCATGCTAAATCCCAGCGCTCTCAACATCTCCATGCACAAGAGATGCTTCAGTCCCCTAATCATCTCTCAATCATCTTTGTGGCTCATCTGGTGCAGCAACTACACTTCCCATTTCTGCGCCATCGACCAATTAGCTGAGGTTGCACTTGCTCCATCTTCCAGGCTGGAAGATCATGGTGCCTCCCATTCAAGGTTTTTCAGAAGGTATGAAATATTCCCCATCTGAGTGATGAGGGGCTACAACACACTCCTGTACTACTACTCCAAAAAGCCCAGAACTCACTCACTTGGGCAAAGTTAAATGCAGTGATGACAACCAGCAGCACACAAACAGGGTTCCAAGTATAAGCCTCCACATTTTAGCCACATGTTTGCACAGGAGCCATTGAAGACATATTACACATCCCAAAGAGTCGTCTACCATGAGAATCGATCAAAACAACCCGTCAGTATGAACAACCCACACGATGCTCATGCAAAATGCAATTGTCCTATGTTACAAGGTCCTGCATAGTCCTTACAGTGTTATGTTCCAACCTTTTCCTCAGTCTATCCCACTCAGCTCTCTATATACCCAAAACATGAAGCTGAATGGCAAAAATCCCTTTTAAATCTGAGAGAAGAGGGAGTAGAAGGAAAAGAGGAGATTGCCTTTTTTCTTAAGTTTTTGTAAACCAAGGGAAGACTTGGTATGTAATGCAAAAGTACCTAAGAGCAGAGTTTGAGAAAGGAGTAACAACAAACGAGGAGAACAAGAACAGTAATACATTCTCCACTCTAATTTGTGATGCAACCTGGTCTGCAGGGACATGCAATTGTCAATGCATAAATCAAAGCCTTCTCACTTGAGCAGCATGCACAGTGACAGCAAAGGCACGACATAAGTAGGCTGAGTCTCTAGGGTATTTGTGTGTCTACTTGGAGAGTCAGCATCCAGCTGCTGTGGTTGATAGGCTTGCTTCTGCTGGCTTGAGATTCCATGATTTAGGGTCCATAGGAAAGGCTGCTGGTTTAGCTTGTCAGTACCTCACTCCAAAGGATACTAAGAATTTCAATACACAGATTCTTCATCCCAAATGGCAATTCAAGTTGTTACAGAAGTTAAATGGTCAGCCAAGGTCACAGGGAGGCAAGAACTGCACCATATTGTCTCTGACTCAATTCCTATTTTAAAACCTCCCTCTACCACAGAGCTTGTAGTTAACGACAGTTCAAAAAAAATGGAGAGACAAATGTATTATACTTCTTTACACCACTGTTCATTGCCCCATTAATATGTTGATACTTGTCTATGAAGCTAGAACAGCACAAGTAATGTCACACTTCACTAGAGACCTTCCAGGACAAAGCAGATCATCTTCACTGCAAGTGCTGTGTCTTGGTAATATCACAGCATTCATACAACTATTCCTGGTGTGTTCAAATCAATCCACTATCTCCTGGGATAACTATGAGCCTTCAGCCAAAGCTTACACTACCAGCAGAGCAATATTCCTCTACTCAGCTTTAGAAATTGGCTAGAAAAAAATGCCTTTCATAAACAACCAAGTGTTTTGTCTTCAGCAGTACCTATTTTATTTACCAAAATGTGAAAACCCATTTCTAATAGGTCAGAACAAAAAGCATCAAGTAAAATTAAAATACATTTACAGCGGGAAACCATGACTTCATTAGTTTTCATTCATTAGCTTACTAAGCAAATTATTTTTTTTCTATATTCTCTGCTTTTTTAATTCCCAACACCATTGCTAAGCAACAACTCCTCTAGCTGTGCATTACAGCCTTTTGTAGTACTTGCAGCAGAGCTTGGAAATAAAATGTTACTACCAGAAGACTATGAAACTTGCATAAAACCAGCAGCAAACATTTCATGGCATTGTCATCCAAGAACCTCTCTGCATGAGACACAGTGACAACTGCTTACCAGACGGGAGTAAAAACTAGTAACAGGGGACAAGTATGTGTACGTTCTTATGCAACTGCAGAAGATGACGTTTTCTACATGAAGACATTAGGCTTGGTGCGTAGCACTTGCAGCATTTCCCCTTCTCTATTCCCTGAGGTATCATACGTAATTTGCTCCCCTCGGGAACAGTGGGGCTCCTATCTTCAGCATTTCAATCTTCAATCTACCAAGACCAATTAGTGTTCCAAGTCACACTTGCTTCATTTAAGGACCTGAAAAATGCAAAGTAATACAAACTTACAAGCATTTACAAAATAACTAGCAGTTAGTAAAAAAGACTTAGGTCTATCTTCTAACACACCAAACCTCAAAGCCCTTAGTCAACATAGGCATCACCTATTCTGCCTGGATTTAGGTATTTGTGACACACTTAGAATCCTTCTTCTGGTGTGAATGCAGAAAGAAGGAAAAAAAAAAAGGAACTTTACTTTTTCTTTAAATAGAACTGATCCATAGCCTCAGTGACAGTTACAGTGGGATTTGCTTTCAGTAGATGTAGATTCATTAAGAAATCCCACCAAAGGACAGCAGTACAACACACAACTCATGGGCAGTAGAGTACCTTACTCATACAGAAAAGGTTGCATTAAGCACACAGGAATAAATCCAATGCAGGCTGAACTGCAACAAGTCATATTTGTGCAGGAAATGGAAAACAGAATGCGGAACACCTTTCCAGGCTAATCCTCTGTACCAAAGAGACAATCAAAAAGGCCCATCTTTGCATAAACAAGCCTCTGTGCAAAAGCAAAGGGCAGGATAAGGCAAGGAGATGTGTTAAAGCAAGACAGGTGCAACCAGTTCTATACTTTCCTCATATCTGCATTAGAGTTGGTGAGTGTCCTTCAGACAGGAGGCTCTTCGTAAACTCTAGAGCAGTTTTTTCCAACACGGTGTTTGATCACCAACTCCCAGAGATGCTGCAGAGGTGCTTGCAGAGAACTAGTTCCACTTTCAGAAATAAATGTATTGGCTACACCAGCATAAGGCTGAGAGGCTTCATTCTGCAAGATCTTTTGGGGAGGGGTTGTATGCTGCAGAACGCACAACTGGAAACTTTGGTAAATGCCCTTGGGGGACACATTTCTGTAAACATCCCAATTCAACATGCAACAGCTGCAAGTCTCAGAATGTTTTCTGTGCACAAACCTTATTCTTCCCCCTCACACTTGACATTAAAATAGGAAATATTTCTTAGTGAAAAGGAGCCACACACAAAAGCATCATTTCAATGGATTTTAAAGCTGTGCAAAACTCAAGTTTATCTTTCAACTGGATTGTTAAGCCTTCTCTCCAACACAGAGGGGCATTTTCTGGGCCATGTATCACTTCATACAGTAAGTGCTAGGGTTTAATGGTTGGACTCAATGACCTTAGAGGCCTTTTGCAACCTTAATGATGCTATGATTCTACACTACAACTAATTTGGACATTAGGTGGTTTGTCAGACATTTCTACATGCTGAGCAGTTCAGCTCTAGTGAATCCAAAATGGGAAACCAAGCTTATCTGGTTTCCAGTGATGGAAGTTTTAACACGTGTAATCAAGTGTTTAACTGTACATGAAGCAAATACAGCTACGCATGAAAGTTGCATCACGCGATCCAAACTGAGCTCGGTGAGCCTCAAGTGTATCAGTGATCCCCGACTTTTTCAAGGGAGTTAAAGCAGTATCCTTACTCAGTTTGAGTGTAAGGTTAGTTTTCAGACTTGACACAAGCCTCTGACATCCAGAGGGCAGCAGCTGACAGGTCTGCCCTGTGTGATCACTCATTATCATTAGTCTCACACAGCATATCCTAGTTTAACCAACAGCTCAGCACCTTCATAAACATCTGTCACATCTAAGCTACAGTGAACTAAACCAAGCCATACCAGCCTCTTACTGTCTTATCCAAAGAAGCTCCCATGTTTTTGCAGGAGGACATCAGCCTTTTCCACCTACGCTTGAAAAGATCCAAAAGGCACATAGCCACTCAAAACAGCTCTACATTAGTAAGCCATGACAAGGGTAAAACTTAACAGCTTGATTCTGGCCTCAACCTATCACAGGCACATGGCTTCTCATCAGGCTGGCACATTGGCTCACATCTGTCTGCACAAGACTGTGAGGACATATGCCACAATCCATCATAAATTATAAATCAGGGCATTAGCCAAGCTACCACACTGAGCAAAGCTAAATGACTCACTGAAACTGTCTATGGAAAGCAAGAAATTGATCTGGGGGGGTTGATTTTGCAATCCCCCATGCTGAATGGAGCTCATCCTTTAGACATAAAACAAAGAGTGGGGAAAAAATAATAATCAAAGATGATACATAACCTGTTACTTTTCCCCCACATGTAACTCAAGGTTACTATTCTTCTTTCTCAGAGCAGCCTTGATGATGAGAAGTCAGCCACCAAAATATTCCAGGCTGGAACTTACACTTTCTCAGCAACTTCTAAGGAACAGCACATACTGACTTACAGCATCACTGCTGCTAAACCCATCCTTCCTCACACCCTGAACGAGCCAGCTGACAGCATGCTGCATCATCTTGACTTCCTCACTCAGTGCACACTGATGTTCAGCAGCTACAAAAAACTGGATTGTTTCTCATATTGCACAGGACAGAAGCTTGGAAATTAATAATCTGGTCAAGACTTGTCACCAGCACTTAAAATTAGAAGTATTCTTTCTGGCAAAGATGTGCTTAACTCTCCTTTGCGTTTCCACCTACTATTGCTCTCTAAAACCCACTGAGAGCTTGCAGAGCCCCAGTAAGGATACCAATTTTATTGCTGAAAGCAGCATCCTTTCCTACACTCAACTCTTGCCCCTCAAGGAGCTGTCTGCCACTGCAGATAAGAGGCGTTTCTCAGCTGCAGGCAGAAGGGCCACAAAATGATAACTCTATCCACGACCTGTATAGGCTTAATGTTGTGTGGAAGTTAACTTGTTAAAAAAAAAAAAAAAAAAAAAAGAATCAGAGCAGCAGCTTAAAGGGAAGTCATCATCTTAATTACATCAAAGACAAGGGATTTACTTTTTTAGAGAGGATTAGCCACACTGATTATGTGTTCTTAATCTATGTAAACAGATCTGTATTTTTGCTTTATTAATAATCATCTTATAATTGCTGAAAGCAAGATTTTTTTGTTTGGTTTTTTTTCCCCAAAACACTTTAAAGAAAACTGTAACTCAACTGTCATTTCTTTGACAGCTAATCCACCCTATAAAGGTTATATGTATGCAGCTCACTAGGAAATTACAAGGTCAATTTCATACATATTCATTCTTTTTGTTTACTGTAGTTTTCCCCCACCCCCGGTACTAAACACACTCATTTATCCACTTACAACAGGGATATCACTAACTAAAGAGGAATCCTTGTCTCCAAAACAAAACCAACACACGTACACAGATTATGTCTCAGTTTACACACACGAAAATTTGCACCTAAAAGAGTTTTTCCTATCTCTGTGCTGTGCAAGGCTATCTCTGGAAATGAATAGCTGAGATGTATGTTGAAGACGACGGAAAGGTGTGTGGGGTCAGCAGATCACATGGTCAGATTTGTATTACTCAGCAGCTTTGCATCTGTTCAGGACACAGCCCCTAAAGGCAGCCAAGAGCCTGAGCCAAGCCAAGCCAAGCACACAGGGCTCTGGTTACTCCCTACTGCCCTGGCAGCCTTTGAGATCTGTTGCAGCAAAACAAAAAACACCTCAACCTTAAAGTCACTCTGCTTTATGCCAAGGGCACAGACTCCTGGACACCTTAGAACAAACTACAAAGCTGGAAACATGATTTGCTGTTGTTACCCCTCTCAATTCCTTTGCTGCTTCCTTAATATATATGTACCATGGACAGGCAGTAGAAACAAGGAAACAGCTTTTTAGCCACTTGCACGAAAAACACAATTTCTCAAGTATTCAGAGTACTTCATTACCGTGATCCTCACACAACTCTCAGAAGTCACAGCGGTTAGTCTTCTAGTAGAGCTCTCCCAGCTACTATACACAGCAATTAATAAGCAGTGATGATCTCCAGGTACATATAAGTGACAACTTTCTAACCTTCAACACACTAGTCTTCAACAGACCTTGTGAAAAGATGCTTACCATGAACAACAGTGGTACACCAATACATACCAAGGATGGACAAAACCTGGACAAAGGACGAAATCTGGAATTCACAATCAAGGCCATAGGTAAGAGCAGAGAACCTCAACAGTGGCACACAGTTACTGCTGTTCTCTGTATGAGCTCAGCAGAAAAACTCATGCACTGTGAATCAAACCAAGAGTTTCAACAGCAAAAACACCATTTTCTTTGGCAGATAGCAAGCATCACACTGAGCTAAGATGTCTCAATTTACTTTCAATCTTGTCATTCAGATAAATATCTGTTATGAAGACAGTTGTTAAAGTCACTGTAAGAAAAAATAACACAAAACAAGCTGATGGACTTGGGGTTTTGGTGGGGAGATAGTCTTGAAGCACACTGGTTTCACATAGCTATTACAGAACTCGCTGATTATTGGACAAGTTATCTCTTCCTGGATAAGGCACCGAAAATAAGGAGTGGTTTAGAGAGATGCTATTTCTCACTTGTAGACTTCTGGCTGAATTTCACTGCAGCTTGGTAGTGGTGTCACTCTCCAAAGTCTGATAACAGTCACCTTGGTTCCTAGTTCCTGCAGGACACAATCACATCAGACAGGGCTGCACAGAGACACTGAGTTCTTCTGAGTGTTACCTGTGCTTACTTACCCATCTCAAGAAATGCTGGTCACAGCTCAGTATTACCACACATTTTCTTTCTACCTGCAGCATTCTGAGTGGCTCATCTAGATGCTTTGTCTCTGTCGATCCACTATGAATATTTAGAAAGCTACATATTCAAAGTACAATGATGCTTTTATTAAGTCCAAACCTTATTATTATACATAAAACCCTTAGTGTAAAAGTAGATTAATTTGACCACAGTTTGAACCATATCATTTTTTTTTAAATGGCAGATTTAAAAGATTCAAAGGCTGCCTAAACATCTAAACAGATTTCAAGACTTGCTTAAAAAAAGCACTGCAGACCTTTTATGTCATTTAATCTTCAACAAAAATAAATTCGGTGTCCTTCCATTTTAACTTCATCCAATCCAAAGCAGTTCTTACCATCAGCAAGTATCTTTAAACCACCACCTGAATTTGCTGTTCTCTTGGCACTGCTGCTATACCAGTGAATCCAGAGACAGTGAGAGTCAGCAGGACTGTCAGCTGCCTGGAGTTAAATTGTATCATTTATTCCATGTTCTGAATCACCCAATTAACGCAACAAGATGTTTTTCTACCAGTGACACACAAAACTCAGTGACAACACAATTCCCCAGACCCTGATTTTTCAAAAAGCTTTCCGAAAAAAAAAAGTTTTCTGAAGTCATCTCTCACATTCACCACTGCAGAGTAAAGACATCTTGGGGAATTAGTGTGTACCCAACAAAAAGCTAATATATGTACTTAACTTCAAGAAACACTCTAGTTGCTAGTCTACATAGTGGCATTTTAATTCACCAAGCAACATTAGCTGTGTTCCTGTATGAGTGCCTAACATAAATTGGTATAGAATAAATAGCATTGAATCAAAGGGATATACATTCCAGAGCTTCAGAAAACAAAGTCCATTATTCACACATTGTCAGGTAGGAACCCTGCTTCAAAGTACATAAGAAAACAGATGAGATGTGTCTGGTTTTGGTGTATCTGAAGGGTAAGTGGGAAGAACGATGGATTACAGTATGTATCTACTATCCAACCATGT
This sequence comes from Acanthisitta chloris, assembly GCF_000695815.1. Taxonomy (NCBI): domain Eukaryota; kingdom Metazoa; phylum Chordata; class Aves; order Passeriformes; family Acanthisittidae; genus Acanthisitta; species Acanthisitta chloris. The sequence goes on from NW_008668350.1 coordinate 9,974, forward strand.
ATGACAAGCTCATTGTTTCCAAAGTGGGCAACTCCTCATTTCCTTAATCAAGACAGTTAAAACAAAGAAAGCTTATGTTTGCAGAACTACTTCAAGAGCAAGAATTTTGCCTTCCTACTATCCCCTCTGACATTAAAGAAGGGCACTTGTCAGTAACTGTCCCTTTTCCTTCCACTGCTGTCTTACCATACTTGATCTGAGATGCACTTGTACAGCCTGGCAAGTTGCAAAAATCCAGGGGTGCTGACAGCATAGTCCTGGAAATGCACATACCCACACCACCTGTTTCCCTCAGCCCAGAGCAGCGGGCACCAGGGCTTAGTCTCTGCACTCCGTACTGAGCTCCTCACAAAAATCAAGAATTAACACAAACATTTACAAAATTCCGTACCAAAACCCACACCAACTTATTTCTTATAGCTAGTCACATTCATATGAGACCCTGCAGAAATTGAATGGTTTTGTTTTAGTCACAGAGGACCAAAACAAATACTCTGCTGCTTCCAACTTCCAAATGCTTTCTAACACCTTTGCTGCCACAAAGAGTCAAGAGCCCTTGTCAGCTGCCATCCAGAATTCCCTAACTTCACTCTTCAGAAGCCTTTACATGGTTACACATCCCTCTGTTATAAAGACTTGCAGGCTTGCCAAAATACCACTTATCCCAAGCTTAACTCGTTTTTTTTCAGAATTTAGTTCTGAACACAACTTCCTAAGGGTGGAGGAGGAGGGCTGGGAAAAAACTTACTTTCACAAACTAAGGTATGTTCTCCAAATTGGCCAATCAAGAGCATGCATGAGGTACCATGGTGAAAAGGCTGGGTCCTTCCCAACATGAACCTTTTAGGTCATTTCAGTTTCAGCAGTTCCACACACAAACTTACCGATAATATTCTGTTAAACTTCCACATTACAAAGATGTGTGCCTCGCTGCCATCTCCCAACACCCTGCAGCAAGTCACTCACATTTAAAAATAGGAACCATAAAGCTTTTATGTTGTTCATGCAATTTTTCCTAACAGCCAGGACAAAAATCTGCACAGTACTGAACATCTCCAGTTGAGTACTGAGTATCTAGAGGGACTACTGCCAGCCCAGATGCTCTGCCCTCCTCCTACAGCTTCTTACTCCAGCAGCTGATTGATTGTGCCTGCTGCACTTGATTTGTTCTTGGTTGCTTTCTGATTTCTCCTCATCACTCTTCCTGAACAGCCAGTCCATGCTTTACTAATCTGTCATTTTTTCACTGTATACTGTTTTGGAAGTAAATGGTAAAGAATTTTTTCCACATTCCCCATCAGTTGCTCTTTTGGCTTGACAAGTATACAGAGGATTTGATCTGTCCCTGCTATGCTTCAGACCTCTTTAGTTTGTCACTGCAAGCAGCCACATTGCACTTGGAAGAAAATATGAGAACTTGGGCATGGCCCTGTCAAGTCATCGCCGATCCCATCACACCTGGGGCTTCACTTGTTCTCTCCAGAGTCTCATTCAGACTGTACCTGTTGCCCTCTGTATGTTCCAGTATATAGAACAGAAGTTCTCATCAGCCAGAAGATTTCAGTTCTACTTTTTCTGTATTTTCAGCTCAACAAGAGAGGTCTTAGACACTCTTGATACCTTCAGACTGGGGTCAGCATTTAAGGGAAATAACATTTGAAACAGATGCAGTAGCAGCCACATTAATATACACATTTCTTTTAATTGCACTGATCAGTTGGAATGATGTAGCATTTCAGCAGTCTAACTTCCAGAAATTCACTATTCCACATGGCTTATTTACAGCAAATACATCAAAGAAAACAAGTGACTACGGATATTTCCTCCTGAATGTACAATATAACAAAAGCTTCAAGTAGCAGAGAAGTGTTTCAGCATGACTTTTGCCTTCCAGCGTTTTTTTGCAGTGTACTGGGTACTAACAGAGACTGCAAGAGCAGCTACAAGAAAATAAATTCACCACTGCCATGATTCAATCCCCACATATTAGACACTGACATTTTGCTTCTGTGAAGTGTAACACCAATCACAACGGAAATCCACACCTTGTCACCTTCAGCAGCCCAAGTAATACAAGATCTGTGAATTTTAGCACTTTATACAGAATCTGAGAGCAGCTGGAATAAAAACAGAGTTTGGGCTAGAACAGATAAAGAGCCTCCCAGTTAAACCACATGACATACTGCATATTCCCACATACCACAGGACTCTGAAAGGAACCTGGGAGAGTTAACGTAATCCTTATTTTCATGCAGCCTTTGTTTTCTAGATGGACAAGCTTCCTGATGTTGGAAGATATAAAAGACCTACTCAAATGAGGG
>NW_008668350.1:12306-17545 GCF_000695815.1 Acanthisitta chloris
CAGCTACTCAGCAGCACTGAAGAGCTCAGCAACCTCTGACATACTTTCACTTCAAAAGTCATTCCAGATGCTTTTAGGAGTAGACAACAGCATTAGCTGTTCATGACAAGGACATCTGCAAATCTGTCAGCTCCTCCAGATTGTGTTAAAAGAAGTGTCACAGCCTTCCCATTTTATTAAAAACAGCTGATTAGTTCCAGGCCTCATCTCACCTAGAGTATTATGATACAGACTCTGTCCACCTGCAGCCACAAGATTACTCTACACACCTCTCCACACAGGGGAATCATTTGCCCTTCATCATCACAAAAGGATCAAAAAAACAGTCCTGTATCTGCAGAAGCAGGAAACACTTTAGGTCTCATAGTTAAACGCTCCTCCAAAACAACAGAGGCTTCAGCCAAGCTGGATAACGAGAGACAAAGACAGAGGACGAAACCAGCTCAGAAGTCATCCCTATTCTTCCACACCCTTGTGAAGATGAAAGGGAACTAGACAAAGAACAAGGCACCCTTACACAACTACAGAGCACAGAATTCTCAGAGTTAATCAGATTCTCACATTTAGTCAGTCCTCACTGCAAGAATTTAGATAACTCTACTGGTGACCACAACTGTGATAACACCACACACACTAGGAGAATGAGAGTAAATCCAGGCCAGGCTGATGTTCCTCAGTCCAAGAAAGCAGGCAGGACCATGAGAGAGTCTTCAAATCCAATCTTCTCCCATCTCTGGTTTTTTAGTAATCAATACAACTTGCACAGTTCCTCCCTGCCTTTTAGCCACCTACAAGAATAACACTGTCTTGCCCAGATTACCTGCATCATTATGCTCACTAGATTTCAAAGACAAAGTTCATTAGGTGTGGCTGACGGCTGGATCATTTGGAAAGACTCAGGCAGAAAACAGCTACTTTGCACACTTACAGGTTATCGACTCCATCTGGGGATACCTGAAGAGTTAGAGGACACCGGTGAGGCTTTTAGAAATTTTGTTGGGATTTTTTCCCCCACCCCCATTTTAGGCTGTCACTGTTCATAACAATACAGCTTCTAAATCTTGGCCTTCCTAGAAGTTAACTTCAGACTGAGAAAACAGAGTGGTCTATATCCTAATGCTCTCCCATTTTACTTACCATCACTTTCACTCTTACTTTTTAAGTCTTCCATCCACGTTGGAATAGCTTTCAACGCAACATATTCCCCCAAGTATTCTTTGCGTCTTTCTTCCAAGGTCATCTTCAGCAAACGCTCTGTTCAGGGGAAAGACAAAGAAAAAGTTTTGCAAGTTCTCACATGTTCTTGCACTTCAGCCAAGTAGTGACCAATGCAGTGTCCTTAGTGCAATGAAGTGCCACTTGAGAGAATCAAGCATGAGTGATTCAGGGAGTTATAAGTAATAGGAGCTAAACACAGTGCAGATAAACAACTGGACAGGCCTATTCCAGGATATCACAGTCAAGGAAAACGAAACACCTCTTCTCTGCACTCTGGGCTATCCAGACTTCCTCCCCACATTGTACTGTGCTGCTTTTTCCTGACACTTGAATTCGAAGATTAGAGAACTAAAAGCAGCTTAAGTAGGGAAATGCTGTTTTATAGGGAGTTTTCAGGTACAAAAGTCTATTCTGTAGGTTCTGTGTTTGTAAGCCAGAGGTTAAAAAAAAAAGTTAGAAAGAACAAAATTAAAACATTTCCCCTGAAACAAATTTACCAATACCAGCAAGTAAGGGCAGGGAGCACAGCAGGAAACTAATTGCTACTATACCACGAAAGAAATCAGAGCAAACATTCCATCATCCTCTAGAAGACTGGGGTGGCAAGAAGGTCATATTTGTACGGTTTTTTACTTTGTTCTGCAGTGTCATTTTCAGCGTGGTAAAACTGCTGTCATTTGGTCACAAGCAGGGACATTTTAGGCCAAAAATCAGGAGCTGTAGAAAACACTACAACACCTGTTAAACACTGAAAAATAAGTAATACAAGTTTAAGTTTGAAAAGCTTTGGCTGAACATAATCTTGAGTGTCTGGAAAACCACCAGCTAAACAGATTTCCAAGCAGCAGACGAGGACTAGCATGAGCTGCACCTGATGGATTTAAAGCGCTGCAAAACAGCACTGAGTTGCAAGTGAGGAGCTCAAGTTAAAGCTTGAGAGAGTTTAATTTGAACATTAATAGGACACACTTGGTTGCCACACTACATCCGTGTGTGTGTACACGGATGTTTGGGGTTTTTAACTCCTCAAAGTCACCACCAGACATTTAGTGAAAAGTAAAGCCTCAAAGACTGGACAACTACAATGGCTACTGCCAACTTCACTCTTTTCTGACCTTGCCTCTTCACCCTCTCCACCTCTTCAATGATCTTAGTATTAGCTCGGCACAAGATGCAGAGTTTTCCCTTCACAAAAGGAGGGGGGTAAAAAACCAGTAGAGTGCATCATGACACCCATACACCACTCAAGTTTCTGGGTCTGTTTTTACCAGTGACACTGTACTACTATTACCATACCAACAGGTTTTTTTGGCACATTAATCAAGAATGATGATTCAAGAGTTTTTAGGAGTGTAGGGGACAGCTAGACCCATATTGTTTGCCCTTCCCATAAAGGACTAGACAGACATGAAAAGAACATTTTAATCTCAAGTTGAAGAAGCAGCGAAAGAGCTGGACATGGAAACTGCTTCTCAGATTAAACCCTAAAAAATAAGAATGAAAATCACTTTCACTGGGGTTTGGGATGGGGTTTCTTTTGGTTGTTTGTTTTGTCAAAATAAAGTTTCCTAATTACGTAGGCTCTAATCATCACAGCCTAATAACCAAAGGCAAGTTTGAAGCATAGACACCCTTAACAAAAGAAGTTTATTTTGATACTTTTGACAGTATTACCAATTTCTTCAGCTGACAAAAACATTTCTCTAATAATATTGGTATCTGAATTGGATATATACAACTGCAAAAGGAAAACCAACATGATCAGGATCACCATTATGCACAACAGATAAGCACTTAACTCCATTAACTGAGCTTCAAGCATACAAAACTCCAAGTACCTAACATGCACACTGGAAGTGCTACAGGAAGGCAGACCAGAGAGAACACGTCAGGTTTGAGAGACTGAAAAGCAGAGGAGGTCTGAGTGCCTTTTGATGAAGAGGTGACAGAGCCTGTCCCATGCCTTCAAAACACAAGTTCCCCTCTACAGAAAGGTTTTATGAAACTCGGCTCTTGCGAGTCAGCAGTGAAAACTGAAATTGAGTCTTAATTATACACAAACCTCCCAGAAGATACTCCCAACAGCCTTCACTACAACTACAGCTTCCTGTCTGTAGCAGAAACTTGGGAAGTTTGCAGGCAGCCCAGTCCTGTGTGATAAGGTTCTGATATCAACTCCAGTCCTGCTCCGTTTCAGCTGTCCTCAAGCAAGATCTCCCCTGGGAGGATGCGGACCAACGCTTAATTATCAAGAAAGTAATTAAGAAAAGTAAGTGTATTGTCAGTGGGTTTGAACTCAATATTTAGCAATCAGTGCTTTTTTTCATTTTAGGAAGTGCTTCAGAACATAAAATGCCGAGAGCAATTGCACTCAGACCTTCATAGGAAGAGCAAAATCAGCAAGCAGACAGCTTTGCAGGGGTTCAGGAGTACCTGTGAAAGGTAAAGGCAGACCTGACAAAAGATTTGGTTTCTAAAGTACAGACTGGGTAGGAAGCAAAGAAGTTGGGTTTCTGTGTAAAGAAGGAACCTGGTAAGAACAGTCCCACAGGGCTACAAAGTGAAAAGCAATGCCAGCAACAAACACAGAAGTTTTCTCCGCTCTCCTCACTCAAAATACCCAGGGCCAGCACCATCAGCATGGTGCTGGAAAGCAGCTACTGGAGCAGAAGACTGGCAAGTGCTGATCATTGTCACCAGGCAAAAAGACAGTGAGTTCTGGCCAGCTAGCACTCAAACACACTTCCAGGACAGAACAACCTCACCAGCAGTAAGCAGCTCTGGTTTGCACTCAATAACATCACCGTGCTGCTGGAGACCACCATCCTCACAGCTGACTGCAACACCAAGACACCTGCAGCTCCAGTTTCCAGCTCAGCCTCCAGCCCCTCCACTCCACTCTCCTCACTGAGGGTTTGAGTTCACTCACCAGGCTGTGAATTCACACAGACAGCAGCAGAGCTGGAAGAGAAGTGGGAGTAATGGGAACATTCACCAGAGTCTACCATAAACCTTTCCTCATCTGCCCTCTGCACAAAACCACCATTCTCTGAAGGTCACAGCGTGCAGCATTAAAGGAAGAATCAGCTGTAGCTGATCATATGTTGACACTGCCTGAGAAGATTTAACTACACCATCTTTGTTGAAAACAGAAACTTTCGTCCAGCATAAACTTGTTGCCTCACTTTTACTACAGAAACATGGATTGTGAAACAGTTTTGAAAGAAATAAAGTATGGGACAAACGTCACTTGATTTGAGAATAGCTGGACAGGAGCAGCTAACCTACGGAGAGATAAGTTAATTTCTGTTTTAATCATTTTCCCTTAGAAACATGCGCTTGATTTCTGCCACGGACAAGAAGGATGAATCCTATCCATGGAACTGATCTTCTGCCTTCTTACCTTGAAACAGAGTCACAGGGGTGATGAGAGAAGGGAAACTTACAACACTGGTATGTTTTTCATTCTGCCCTCCAGTATTACTACATTATTTGTAAACATACCAGGCAAGAAGCTTTCCTCCTAGCAGATATAAATATCCTACTTCTACTGTCTGAAATTTCTCTTCATTTTCACATTGCTCTCCCTGGGATTGATATAAAGCAGCAAAAAGGGAAGGTCCGCACCAAATGCTTAGCCCGGGGTTTTCATGCTCTGGAGTTTGACTTTGGGGGTTTATAAACTGAGAACACACAGGTGGGTCCTTAGAGAAGCATACCAAAGGAGTAAATAGTTCAGATATGGGGGCACACTTCACCCCGACTGACTGGAAGTGGAACCGAAGCACGGTACACCAGCAATCCCAACAAACCATGCTTCCCCTTGGAAAACAAACGCATCGAAGGGAGAGGAAGCACGTTCCGAGGGCATGTGCCCAACTTTTCGGCCTGAAACACTCGCACAAGGTGACTCGGGGGCGGGAAGCCCTGGGGAGAGGCAGTGCTCACCGCCCCCCTCGCTCGCTTTCCTCCGCCCCGGGCTGCGCTCCGCGCGGGCAACCCTGGGGCGGGGGAGCACAGC
>NW_008668351.1:0-17350 GCF_000695815.1 Acanthisitta chloris
CGTAATGAGTGGCAGGACGATCGAGCGCCTTGTGTAGCTAACTAGGTCACTGTCAGCACTTAATTACTGTTTGTTTCATTTTAGTGCGTGCCTTATGAATAAACCGGCTATTAGGCTGATGCTTCAAGTAACACTATCCAGCACCGAGGTACAAAATGTCTGCATTGGACTCTGATCTTGTGATGCCGGCTTGGTAATAATTGCTGTTTTACATTAACGATGTCTCGGTTCTCATAGCTTGGGTATGCGGCTTATAGCTGAAACAAGGGGAGATCCCTTATTTGTTGTGAAGCTGCTATGACACCACCGGCTTTGCTGGGTTGGTGTTGACGGGGGCTCCCCTCTTTTTTGAGGTAGAGAAAGGGCTTGTGCATTAAGACTTTTTTTTTTCTGATTTGTCTGAATATGCATGCATTTTAATGGTATTAAATAAAGGAGATGTCCTGTTTCAGGTGGAAGTGATAATTTTAAGTGCACCAAAATTACCTTGATATTAAGGAATTTCAAGATACCTTGTTGCACATTAAAAGTTAAAGATTAAATGTAGGGGAGAAGGGAAAAAATCTTGCTATTCAGGAAAAAAAGTCCTTTTATTGTTCTCTGTATAGTACTTGTGAAAGCAAATTGAATTTATTTAAATTGTAAAATAAAACCTGTGCTATTATAAACTGTTTATAAATGTTATGGTATGCAGTGAATCGCAGTTTGTAATTGTTGTGTGGTTGAATTCTTGCGGGCAGATAGTGCAGGTCCGGTAACTCAATTGTCACTATTTGGTACTGGTTGGGTGGATTTTTTTTGTTTGTTTTTTTTGTTTGAGTTTTTGTGGTGTGTCTATTGGTTGGGGTTTTTTTTTAGGTACAACTGTGCTAAATGAATCTTCTAGCCGTTGTATCCTCTGTTGCAATTTCAAATTTTTTCCTTGCCTCTTTAATACTAATTTTGTGCTTATTCCTTATCTGCCATGGTGCTGCTTTAGGGAGAGCAGGCCACAATTGCTCATGTCAGCATGCCACTAAGTCTGCATTTGCTTTCTGCCGTGTGAGGTATTTCTTGCTCATTTCCATTTTCATTTCTGCTTGTGCTGCTCTTGAATTGTAGCAGCATTACATTTTCATTAGAGTAACTAGTATCACTAGCTGTATGCTACTTAGAATTAACAGGGAACCGCAGATCCTTAGAAACTGGAGTTAATTTTGTTCGTGTGTATGTGCATGTGGTATAGATGTGTTTTTTGAAAATGCAGCCTATTAGGTTAGGAGTAGAAAATGCAGTAAATTCACTCTCAAGACTGCAGACAGCATATAATAGATGTGCAGTCTAAACATAAACACAAAAATTACAGGATGAACTTCTGGTAGAGGAGAAAGGCTCAGAAAGTCAGTGGCAAATTTTAGTGCCATTCAGCTCAACCATTTTTAATAAAAAACATGAAAGTGTGGAGTTAACTGCATATGCTTAGGCTAAAGACTTCACTGTTTGCATAGCTTGCTGTGGCAAATGTGCACTTCAACCGGGGGCATTTACTCAGCAAGGTATTAGTCCTACCCATTTTTCCTGAATAATATAGTAAAATTCTGTATTCCATTTTAGCTTTCTAGCTTCTTTTAAAGATGCTGCCACGTAGTACAGACCATAAGTGGCTAGTCTTCAATGGTACGCTTACTAATCATAAGTGTAAGGTTTCGTGCATGCAGTTAAATGCTGAACAGCACAGCAAAGGTGGGAAAGGGGATGTACAGTATTACAAGCTGCTTCTGCACACTTTTACAGAATTTTTACTACAGTTACTGGAACTTGCCTACCCCAGAGGGTTAAGCTTAGGAAATTTAAAAAAAATTAAAAATGCTTTTACATTTGAAAGAACCAATTTCTTAAGTTGTTTATTTAAGTGATTTATGACACTTCCCTCCTAAATCTTCCAATATGATGTGTGCCTTCCTCATTTCAACTTTATGACATTGCTACTTAGGAAATAAAACAGAAGGAAAACTGGGCTACATAAACACTGCTGCAAATACTCAAGTAAATTGATTAAACCCTTTAAAATGTTATCTGTAATTACTGTAATTTTTCAATACTTGCTGTTCTTCACAAAGGTCCATTGCTTGGAATCAGTGAATTTTATGATGATCTAAATTCTAAATTAAAAACACTTCAAAATTGAGGGTTTTTCAGTTGTGCAATGGAGTAGGAAACACAAAGCAGGAAAACGCTAAATGCAACTAAAGGAGAAGTAAAAATAAGTATGTAAATGCACTCCCACTTGATTTCAAAACTGCAGTGCTTTTGAAATCGTAATTCTTTTGTAGGTCCTGACTTCATGTGTTCTGAGCACTCTGGGTTGGCAATACATCAACAGTAAGTTTAGAAGGATTATGGAATTCATACCCTTTTCTTGCAGGCAAAAAATGCTTGCTGCATGAAGTTATCACACCTGTAATGCAGATTAGGGCCTTAATGGTGGAAAATGTTTTGAGGTTCTTCCAACAAGCATTCATCTGCAGCACACACATCATGAATATCCTGACAGTGAATGGGTGCAAGTTTTTTTATAAAGAAAAAAATATATTTGCAGTTAGTAAATTACCTGTTTCACATATTACTTAGTGATTAGCTCTGTGTTTGTTTGATGTGGTGGATGGCACACTTCCCCCGCCACTATAGCTATACACGTTCCCTGAAATAGCAGTAGTGTGATTCATGCTTCTGGTCCAATGTGTGAAAGTTTGATTGAGATGCAAAACTGAGAGAGCTTCTGAATGTTAAAAAAGAGCCATGCTCAGAAATACAGAAGTGATCAGGTTAAATTTGGCTCATGCTTTCAGGGGTTTTATAGTGTAAGAATTATGGTGTCAAACGTGGATGGGGATGGTCCAGTCAACTTGAAGCAAAACCAAACCTAGTAACTTCATACTGTTTGTTAGAAGTCAAAGGGTCGAAATCCACTTTGTAGGAGAGTTGTCAGTATTGTAGAGTTGCCAGCCGTTGTTTGCATGTCAAGTAGCACTGTCTCATCTTCATTTTTTACCAATTCAAATGACAGTCAACAGTAGCTAAAATTAGGTAGAAATTTCTCTGTGTAAGCTGTTGCCTTAGCTAACTTTTATATAGGCATAAATGAAAAGGGAAGTCGTTTGTGCAACTGAGTGCGTGGACAGACAATACATGTGACACTTTATGCATTTCAATGTAATATGTGCTGCAAAAGCACTTCAGAAAACTTAAATAGTAAATCAAAGAAATACTGATGAAATTACATTTAAACTGACTAATCTATTGAAATTGCCCAAGCAAATTAAGAACTTAAAGCAGTGAAAACACGTGAATACCTACAGGTGTACTTTAAAGGAGAAAATTTATTTATTGTTGCTTTTTTCTGATTCTCGGTGTATCTGTTGGTGATTTGTTTAATCTGGATTTGGCCTTAGAGACTGCTGATAAATGGGTGGTATTGCACTGAATGCTGTTGTGTTGCCCAGGTAAAAAGAAGTATTTCTGTTTTCACAATAATTGAAAAAAATGCCTGAGTTTACTGCATTGGTCAAATGCTGAGGGAACACCTAACTTGAAAAGCACACTCGAAATACAGGACTTAAACTGTTTAACTACAGTGGTGGCTAACATAACTGACAGAAAGGTTAATGAGAAACAGTTTTTGAGGTTGTTTACATATAAAGGGCTATCAAACGTAGTCAAGTATCAGTTCCTGTTGCTTGCAGTAATGTGATAGCATTTGAAGCTCTTAGGGGAATCTATGACTGTTAATCTCCAGAAATTATAAAAATGTTTATTAGACTGAGCTGCTACTATTTCTGAGTTTTGAACCTTAACATAAGATCTGTCTTACCCAGAATCTTGTTGCAAACTCTGCAAGCGACAAAAGTTGCTTAGGAAAAAGCAGCAGAAATGGAGTACATATGCTCCTAAATATTCCATCAATTTTTGATCTTGGGGCTTCTGAGGCTCCCAGGGTCACTACTCCTGAGAGTGATTGATGCACAGAGCTGGGTCAGTGTCCAGGTCTGAGCTGAGATGCACATAATACTGTTTAGAGAAGAGTGAGCACAGTCCCTTAACCCTTTATCAAGAGGCAAAAGTGCAGTCTGTGGATATTTGGGGTGGCGGTGTTCAAACATGTTATGCAAGCTGGTCTGCTTAGCCTTGCCCTTATCTAGCTTGTGTGCAGAGTGAGGAAACTGCAGGCTGGGGAAAGGTCTCTTCCCTCTGCTAGACTCCCTTGCAGAACGGTTGAGAAGCTGGAAATATTCTTGCAGTCCTGCCAGAGAATAAAAAAGAGAGAGGAAAGAAAATGTGGACCCAAGCAAGGGAGAGAGGAAAACCTGATAATTTTGGGTGGGGCAGCCCCTTCTCTCAGCGTCACAGGTGATTTTTAGATATAGATCTCCTTAAGTGCAGTTAGTATTCAATTTGTTTCCATGTTTTGCTGATTCAGGAAGTATTTAGTGTGCAGCTATTCACATTTGATTTGTAATCTTTAAACTTTCTTTATTGTTCTAAGTATTTTATTTCAGTTTATTGAACACAAACTTCCAGTGACTTAAATCATGTGCTGCACGGTGGACTGTGTGTAGTAGGTTGCTCGGTGTAAGTAGCAGCGCCCTGAGCTGTAAGTATCATTTCTCAGAATGAAACATCTTCCTGTCTTGTTTCATCCTTCATCAGGTTATTCTGGGGTTACTTTACAAAGTCAAAATAGATTGGTTTTACTTTAATGCTACAAGCTTGGCTAGATTTATAAAACAATAAAAATAAAGTAAGCCTGCCTGTGAATGAAACCCTTATAATACTGTGTTTCATCTGTTATCTCTGTTTTAATAAGTCTGGGTTTATTCTTAACTTTGCTTTAGGAAAATGTCATAGTTTTCCCTTTGAGAAGTTACCAAGCTATTACAGGGCCTCCATGGTGTTCCATTGGAATTAGTTATGCTTAGCACTTATGAAAATGGAATTGTGTATCCTAAATCCAGGTATTTGTGTCATGTTTGCAGTACTGTGCATAAATTACAGTACATATTTGGTAGTGCAAATTTCCCCATGTTGTTTAAGTATTGTGCTAAGGAATTCTTTCCTTTTGTATAAATATGCTAATTAAGCTTCCAGAGATGTTTTTCATTTATTTATTTTTTAATTTTTATTTTAATGTTTGGGTAACTAGCTGTAGCCAAGTTCACATCAGAATCAGTTTACTTATTTATAGAAGAAAATAAATAGACATTTGATTTATTATTTATACCTGTCAGAGTTCTTGATTTTCAGTAAAAGTCTAATAGTTTGTCTGCTGCTGAACATAAAATTATGTATAATTACACACAAATATTAACATATGAACATACAAAAATTAAGGTTGAAGAATTAAGTGTTCATTACTGAAGGGTTTTTCATCTATGTGACATCATGCATGCATATTATGGTAGTCCTTAATTATATGATCACTTTTTTTAATGCATGATCCTTCAGTTTGAGATGGAAACTGCTCAGTGAATTAAAAACACAAAACTTATGCCTCTGTTATCTGCTTGATGTTAAATGTTTATCTGAATACAGATTATTTTTTCTTTTCTTACAGGTTTTTCTAGAGTAATCATTAGGAGATTATCTGAATGCTCATACTAATGAGTTCCCAAAATTCAGAGCTAGTATCATTATCATCACTGTAATGCTGAGAAAGCTAAGGCACAGAGGGATTCAGTAAAAGAATGGCTGCTAAATTGGGTTGTTTTTCATTTAATCAAAGCACAGTTTCAATGGATATAATGTACAGGTTATTTGAGGGTAGAGGTCTTTGGAGCTGTGTTAGATTCAGCAGTAGGCTTTTTCCTGAACTTGTGAGTATATGCTGTGGTCCTGTCTGCATTATTAGGGCTTTTCTAGGGCCAGATTCCTGAGATGTTCTTCAGAATGCTTGCAGTGCTGAGAAGCTGCACGCAAGAAGGCTGCATGCAATATGGTAGGTACTGCTTGATATTTCAGCATTTGGTTTCCAGAGGCTCGAATCTGGAACTCAGAAAATGAGAAGCACTTCGTTAGAGGCCGCCGGTTCGATGCAAGGAACCTGCTGCTCTGTGTAAATCCCTGATAAAGGCAGAAGTGGTGTATACCCAACAGGATGCATTTGCTGTAGCCGTTCCTGCTGCCCCCCGAGGCTCGTGCTGGCTCTTGGCACAGGGCTGGGTGCCAGAAGAGGGAGCACAGAGCACAGTGGAGCCCCAGCCTGAGCTGCAGTCCCCAGTGCTGCCTCAGGTAGGAGGAACTCTGCTAGGACCAACTGCAGCATTGCTGATGCCACAGAATTTTCAGAAAACCCAGCTTCTAGCTCTTAATGCATTTTTTATTATTATTATTTTTTGCTGTGCATGTGCAGCTGGAGATTCAAAAGCTTATTGCTTTATCATGCTGTTCAGCTGCCCAAAAGACATATCCTTGATTCAAATGCTACTCTTACCACTAAATTTCAAATTCTCTCTTCAACGTGAAGGCCGGTTCAAGTACATTAAGAGAGCTTTCTCTGGACTTGACTAAAAATGGGCGAGCTTTTTATTCCTCAGTTTCATACTTGCGTTCTTGTTTAAAATCATTTGAAAACATCAGCTTCAGGCAGACACATGGCCTGGAAAACTTCAACCCAAGTAGTTTTAAATACAGAAAACCCAGTGTATCTTCTTCAGTTGTTTCTTCTTAAAAGGTTTCTAAGAACCTGAAGCCCTATCGAAATTCAATCCTGAAAACATATCCTAGTAGCTATTTGGATCTATTTGCCTTTATAGTCATTATATGTAATGTGATTGCAAAATACCTCTACACTGGGCTCAAATACAGAAAGTCAACTATCCTGTAATATGCTCAGCTCATTCCAATATAATGCTAATTACTCAGAATAACAGTGCCCAATACAGAGTCACTATATGAAAGGAAGGTAGCAAGTCCTGTGCTTTTAATCCAAGTAGTAAGAAATATTTCTTACTGTGGTGGTTCTTGGTTCTGGCTTCCTCAAATGGGTTTAAGGCTCTGAGTTGCTAAAGCAGTTGTGTTAGGTACATTAATTGAGCCTTCAGTAATATCTGTACCGTATCCCTTTGCTAGGCAGAGTTGTGGTCACTACAATAAGTCCTAACTGTTGTTAGATCAGTCAAAGACTGGAACAGTTTTGGCAACTAGCTGGATATCCTGGGAGAATTCCCAGTGATTATTTAGTTTGCTAATCTCTGCTCGAGCTTCTAGTGGTTTCATTGTTAACAAAGGCTTAGCCTAGTAAGTACTGCCTGCCTTTTTTTTTTAGTTATTATTTATTTGTTTAATTTTTAAGACAGGATTGCCTGATGAATGGCTAGTGAACGTAATGTGAAGAGCTTTTTTGTTCTCACTATGGTGCTACTGGCTTCAGTTGGGTGTGAGAATGATAGAAGAGCTTTACACAACTGTTTGGTTTAGTTCTTCTTACCCTCTCCCCATCTCACAAAATGTTTGGAAAATGCCTTGTCTTGTAATTAGAACACAGAGGGCTACTTCATAGTCACATGCCTTTTGTTTAAGGGATGGGGAGGACAAAAAAACCCAAACAAAAAACATAACAAATAAATCCTGTATTTGGGGGAGAGGGAAGAGTTTCCAGTTCCTTTTATATGCTCTTCATAAGCAGTTATTGTAGAATTCAGAGTTTTATGGCTTGAAGTTAATAATATTGTTCTGTAAAAAAAATTGTCATTAAATACTCCACTAGGTATTTGGATTATATACTGTACATCTGTTGTAGTGAAAGGTCACCAAAAGTCTGTCTTTTGGTGCTCCTCTGGTCCCAGGGAAGATGCAGAAAGGGGGACTTGCTTTTTGTTTGTTCTTGCTGTTTTTGATGGCTAGATGCAGTTTCTAGGTATAGGGGTTGGTGAAGCTGAACTTTTGTGTGCCTGCAAGTGGTTCAGTGACAGCTGGAGAGAAACAGGCACTTTACAAGCAAATCATTGAAGCAGCTTCAATATTCTTCATCTTTTGATGGAAAGTGAGGAGATGGGATGTTTGCAATTTTTTGAAGGAAAAACTGGCAGGATTTTAGACGGTCTTTTAGGTAGTCAAACAGATCTTCCCTTGCTTTGGTAGATGATAAAACTCCACCACAAAGCATACTTTTTGGAGTCATTGGCTTTTTACAAAGCTGTCATGGACACTTAGACACCACAGCTCTCCAGGTGTTTTGAAAATGGGTGTCCTGCCTGATGAAAGAGTTTCTCTTAAGTTTCTCCTTTGTCCAGTGCCACACCAGAGTACTGCACACTGCATGTTAGGAACAAATATTAAAATTAGCTAAAGCAAAGCCACCGATCACCAAGCATATTTTGGGTTAATTTTTAACTGCCTTAGTAAAACTTGCTGATCTCAAATAGGGAGAAGCAATAAATATTAAACCCCAGAGCTTCTTAAATGCAAATGAAGTTAGGGGAAGTTTAACATTTGGAAAGGAAGTAGTAAATAGGTATGAGCTTCTGCAGTATATGTGCGCCTGGGTGTGGCAGGAGGAGAGGCCACTGCAGGCCAGCTATCTTGGATGGCATGTTTGGTGCACAAACTATCAAATGCAGCACTGTACCAGCCTCACCATGTGCACTGTTCTTCGTGCTGGTGCCCTCCACCTATCAGTCAGAGAACAGGAGCTCTTTGAGTCACAGCTCCCAGAGTGTCTTCCAGGACCTGAACTCAAATACCTAAAAAGGGTTTGTGTCTACGTGTAACTGTTGGAACTGTAGTTCAGGAGCTGAACAGTGTTTCCCAGAAAAATTTGGATCCTCTCTCAAAACTAGAGTCCTTGTATTCTGTGTAATGTCTTATGCATATTAAAAGCAGTTAGGATTAAACTGCTGATAAACAGTTGCTTTATCATGCTTCACTCGTGTAAAAATTAATTGGACAAAGCTGCTGCCAATTCACTACTCAAAGATGGTAAGTAAAGATACTTGCAAAGAAACTCACCAGTTCATATTCTACCATAGTGTTTCCAATTAATTTTTAGTAAGGGTTTACGATTTCAAAATACTTTATATATAAAGTATATATAAAGGATATATATATCCTGATCTCAAAAAAAAAAAAAGTGTTTTCAGCATTTTTGTAAAGGTGGAAGAAAGAAGTAGATTGTTAATATGAAAATACATTTTTGTCTAAATATAAAATTCAAGTTACAGTTTGAATATATATACATTTATAGTGTTTGATCCCAGAGTTTAGACATTCTGAGCACTCTTCCTCATACTCTGTACTTAGACAAGAAATAAGGGTGTGTAGAGAGGAGATGGGAGACTTGCAAGCGGAGTATTTGTGTTACTCCTTTGCACATCAATCACTTCTTAAAGTACACTGTAATTTCAATACAACTTAACAGTGTTTTGCACATCATTGTATTGGTTTAAAAACATTTTCTACTTTGCAGTGGTTATTTAACTTACAGACACGAACAATAAAGTTTTGTTGTTTGAACTTCTGCCTGCCTAATTGTGGTGAAAGGAGAAGTACAAGCTATGCAAATAGATTTTATTGAAATATAAAAACAGAGCCAGCAGTTTACACAATCTACAGAAATGACATGTCATTACCACAAACTAGCTACTACAGGAAGTAGCTCTTGAATTGTGTGCCAGATTATGTATTAACTTAAGACTCTGCTTACATAAAATTATTTGGAGACAAATAATTCCATGTACTTTAAGAACCCCTTAAACCTTTGGGGAAGAAAAATCTTATGGACTACTCCTAGCTCTTTTATTGGACAAGTTTTGATGTAAAAGCTCACATCTCCTCCAAATATGGAATAAACATAACTGAGGAGGCAGTTGTTTCATGGGATCACCTCTGAATCACAACCAGATATGTGCACAGTATCTGTATTTCCTCTTGACCAATGCAGGTCTCTCATGGTGCTGTTTTGAACAACTGAGATTTTGGGCAAATCCCTGATGCTGAAAACCTGCAGGTAAATAATTTCAGTAAGGATACCACTAACCTAATGCAGTAGTTGACTTGCCAAGCTAGTAGCTCATGAATTTGTAGTAGTCTGACTAGCTAGTTTCTGAATGGCAGTAATAGTTTCATCCTGCAGCAGAGTGGCTTTCTACAGTTATGCATTTAATACTCAAAACTGATGGCAAGTTCTGGAACCCCTCCTAGTGGTTAGGTAACAGCAAGTTGTTACACAATTAGTTTAAGATAGCTTAAGCTGGTTCTGCTTCCAAACAGAAGTATATCATCCACATTCATCCTTTTCTTCCTTCCTCTTGGCATTAGCATTTCACACAACTGTACTACAACATAGGTAAAGATTAATTCAGCTGAAAATTTACAGGACAAAAAAGTTACCTTTTAAAGAGACTTGTTAGAAGATTCACTGTGCAAAGGGCAGTGTCAGTGCGAGAGAAGGGAGAAGTAAGCATCAGAGAAAGGCACGGCTCCCTCTTCCTCTATTCCACCTTCAAAGGCTCCAGCATCTGCACCATTCAGATACCAACGGCAGGACAAAGCATTGTCCCTCTTGTTCTCACTGATGAAGGAGTAGAAGAAACATGAAGTCAAGGCAATTATGTGCTGCTTGCTACCAGTTCCTGCTACCAGTACAACTGTCATCTTGTGGTATTTTTAAGAAAGCAGAAATAGAAGACTAAGTTTCATTTTACATGCAGCATGTCCATATGGGATGGACACAGAAGATACAAAAATGAGTTAGAAAAGGCATTTGGGATGATAACAAGCCCTTTGTGTTTTCCTGCTGTTGCCAACTTTCAGCCCATGTGCCCCAAAGACCTAAACTTTGGGAGTCTTCAGGCCTTGGGGATGGAGGGAAGTTGAGCTTAAATATCCATAAAGAGTCCATGATGGATATTTTCAAGACTGAGATCTGGAAATAAGTTTCTTTCCTTCACCCATGAAGAATCTGATATAGAACTTTTTGGACCATGGCGCTTCTGTATTTAGACTTTCTCTACCTATATACATTTTTTCTCCTTTATCTTTCTGTGGACAAGTTTTAAAGTAAATGCATATATGAAATAAATTCCACATCTAAAGTCATGCAAATAGGAGATATTGCAGGAGGGGTTATGATTCCTGCATGTTTTCATAGAGATGTGGGAGACAGAGGACATATACCATGGGCTTGATGTCAGTAAGACTGATGTTTTCAGTCAACATTAAACTTGAATGCTGAGGTGCTGAAGCACAGCCTTGTCTACTGCTGCCCTCCTTTCTGGACACATTGTTTTTAATTTCCGGTAAATCTTGTCCATTTTAGCCTTCTTTCCAGCTCCCACATCCCTTGAGCTCCCCCCAGCAACACTTAGACACTGTAGCTGCAGCACATCAATCTGGAGATTCATGACTGCCCCCTAAGCATAGAGGGGAGAATGAAATTGCAGTTAATCTCAATTTATAATTTTATCATACAAACAGTAAAATTAAGCAACTGAAAAAGTACAGACTTTAAACTCTTATTTCAATTAGAAACCCTCCTCTTTTCTATGTCAATCATATCAAACCTATGCTATGTTTTAGAAAAATGAGGCAAGGCAGCTCTTCTAACAGCTCGTGGCAGAAGTTTCACCATTCCACTGATGGAAAAGGGTTGGGTCTAGATACAACTGGCCCAGAATAGTGCAGCATCATCACCCTCACCAACTCCTCTGTCTTCAGTAGCTGGGGTCTTGGTTTCTATAGAATAACCCAATGCCTGATCATGTGTAACAATCTCAGTACAGGTACGACCCTTGAATCACTTGTAAGCCTTGGGAGGCTCCAGAAGGACATGTCAAATGCCTCTGCATGTGAATGAAGAAGAAATGTTGTGCATCTTAGACCTTGGTACAAGCTCAGAGTAGTAAAAGTTAAGTAAATTCATATTCTTCAGTGTAAAATCTTTTTTCACAATAAGGTATTATAAAAACCAATCTATTTATTATGTGAGCTAGAGCAGAGGATACCGAAAGTTGGGAATGGAAATGAAGAAACAAGATAATTTATTTTCTCCTCTTTTAAGAAGCAAAATTTTCAGATTTTAGCTACAAGTCCATACTCTTCCAGCCCAGCTGTTGTACTTCTCATGCAACTGAGAAGCACTATATAAAGCACTTGGTGTTATGATAGATTTATCTTTCATTTTAATGCAGTTTCCTTCTAAACCAGGCCTTAGTTCAGCATTTCATATAAAATCAAAGGAACCAGGTGCTTCAGAATTGCCATGGATGAACTAAGAGGGCAGCATCATATTTTTCTCTTAGCTATAGCCATTGATGCCTCACATGCAGTTGACATCCATTAAAGTTTTTAATTTTGCTTAAAATACTGAAAATCCTTTAAATTTGTTTACTTTTTCTCAAATAGCTACTTGAATTTTTATCTGTTTATAATGCTAGAAAAACAGAAACAGCTAATTATTTAATATGGGGACATACAAATACGGAGACATATATATGGAAACAGCTAATTATTAAATATGATGATTTTTCAACTGACACCAAACTGTTTTCACACAAATTATATTTTCCTCTTTCAAGTGAATTTACCTATAATCTAAAAACATCTCTTAATCTTATACCGGTGAAAATGTCATTAACATTATGGGATTATTAATGCAGAAAGTTGTGCATGGAGTTAAGTGAAGATGCTTGGATTAAGAATCCAAACACTTCCCAACAGAGACTCTATTTTTTGTCTGCAGGACCTAAAATTCCCAGTAAAATGTGCCATAATGATTGGAGAATCTAAAGTGCCAAAAAATTTGTCATCCAGGCTGCACAGTATATAGCTTGTATGTGAAGAACTTTGAACATATTATCCTGCTGGAAATATTCCTGAAGGTTGGCTGTGATGCTTGAAAAAGCTGTGTAGTACTCAATCAGCAGCAGAATCTGCAGTTTTAAGTTAGATGTCTAATCTGCCTGGTGCAGAGGGACAGAACAATTGATCTGAAATGGGAACTTCAAAACTCAGGAGTGAGTCTAGTGAAAAAATTCTTGTGCAAAAGAGGGCCTTGGAGCTTTTTTAAGCAGAGCTGCTGCTGTCTACAGATGCCTGTTTTGCTTGGGACTTACAGCCTATAGTGCTATCCTGATTGGCGTTTATGTGCTTTCATTCAAAATATGATGAGAAATCTTCTTCAGGTGGAAGAGCTGTCATCCTCCTGCTTCAAATGCATTATCTGAAAAATTAGAGCCCTTACTGAAGAAAAGCCAGGTTCTATTTTAAGTGACAGCCCACATCTGTATTCGCCCTGTAGGGTATGTTCAGGCCCTATTACTCAAGCTCAGTACTTTTTCCCTTTTTGTGTAGGGTATGATTCATGGATCACCCCACAAAAGTTTCTTTTGGGGACAGGGCTGAGGTGGTGTGACCTGCTCCAGTGAATTTCAAACAGGGAGTGAGTTGTTTTCTGTTTATTAGACACTCTGGATGTGTACGTGCCTCTAACAAGTCTTCTCCAAAGGCTACTTTCTACTCCACATGATTTAAAAAGTCTGGATACTGTCATCGCCTGTGGCAACCAGGAGCCTTAACTGCCTTTAGAAAGGTGATGTATTTCAACCCATCATTATTTTAGAACAAGAAGAGTTCAGGAGCTTGAACAGCAGAATTACAGGCTCAGAAAGTTATGAAAACATTAAATTCAGAATTCTGTGACCACATTAAATAGGCAGGAGCTGTGAACTGACAAAATCCTTCCTTACTGAATCAATATCAGGCCATTTTCCTAGAAAGTTCTCCCTCAAGGAAGCAGCTCTGACCCTCACTATATCAAGATTTCTTGGGCACATGAGATTGTCAAGGAAGCTCATTGGCAAGTGAAATATGGCCACAGTGAGTCATCTCCAGCACTGTTTCACCTGGTAAAAGCCTACATGAAGCGGCTGCAGGCATGGTTACTTTGGCACTGGAAAGTCTTGGGTATAGTTTTGAATGCTGCAGAGTGTCACTGAGATCAGACAGGCTGGACTACATGTGTATGAGGAGGGTGTGGTGAGGGCAAATATAGGAAAGAGATCCAGACTTTTCTTGGAGTTGTGTGGTGACAGGGGAAGACCTAATGGACAAAAATTGCAATTCAGGAAATTCTGCGTGTAAGGAAAAACATTTTTACTGTTAGGATGGTTAAATGCTGGAATGGGCGCTCAGTCAATATTGTGGAATCTCAGTTTTTGGAGATATTCAAAACTTGACTGACATTCTTTAGTTGATGATGCTTTGAATGAGCAGTTGAACTAGCAGACCTCCAGCGATCACTTCTAACCTGTCATCAGAGGATGGAGGCAAAGACCAGTGAATGGCAATAGTTTACCACTGCAGATCTGCTAGAACCCTTATTGTTCTCAGCTCAGGTATCAAAGGTGAGGCACCTATATATTTCAACACTGAAAGATGGTAGCTGAGTTTTGATTTAGGGGCTGCAGATTTCACTGGAGAACCCTATCTTTTTGAATCTGGCTCTTAATATTGAACTTGGAAAAGAATAGATCTATTTGCAAAGATTGCAGGCTTCGCTACTGAACACATGAAAGACCTAAGAGGATGATTCATCCGGATTGCTTTGAGGGACATTTTCCTTCCTATTGTTCTGAGGTGAGATTGGAGGTAGTAGGAAGTGGCAAATGTTCTGGAGTTATTTTCAGGACTGTAAATTGTTGTTTTCCTTTGTGAGTTTCTTTTCTACTTAACAGTTAATGCATACTTGTCTGTAGGTAGCTAAGTGTACATGAATGGAATTGGCACCTTTTTAGAGTTAGATCATAACTATCTTCCAGTTGGTATTAATTCCCATTTCCAAACACTGCTTAACTTCAGCACTAGCAAAACTATATGAGAATGTGATGTTACTGCACTCAGTGTTGTGCAGGGCTGTAAGTGAAGCTATGCATTGCAAGAATTGTATCAAATGACAAGCTATCTTTCTATTTAAAAATATGCACATTCTAAACATAGTGCTTGGAGAAAAAAATCTCTTTATGACTGATCAAATTCTATATATTTTATAACAAACAGTATGAACTTTGTGTCTCACTAAAATTTAATGAATGTGATATGTATTTTAATAGAATATACGATTTTTCCTTCTGGTGTAATCATTCACTATTTTGTAGCAGCTTTCACAGGTATAGGTAACAGGACAAATAAAAGGGAGTGGATGATCAAAATCCTTATCTTAAAGAAAAACACCCAGCTTGTTTTTAACTTTTGATAACAAGAAAGTATTTCTTGTATTTTGCCTTAAATGTAGCATTTGATCACAAGTTTGATAATGCCTCTCTCTCTGTGACGAAATAGTTAGAGTAGACCCTCTTTTCCTTTCCTCAGTGGTGTGTTAACAGATCCACATGCTGGCTTAGATTTTATTAGAAATAAGGGGGAAAGGGGAATGGGATTTGCCAAATAGAAAAAAATATTTATCAGCTTTTAGCATGTGGAATAGGTTTTATTTTAGAAGAGGTTCTATGATCCAAAACCCATGCCATATTCAGTGCATGTAATGAAAGCATCACTCACATGCTGGTCACAAGAATATGCTTTTCTACAAAAAAAAATTTGTAAGTAATGAGTCTTTCCCCATAGTTAAGAAAATATTTTGAAAATATTTGAATACCTTTGAAATTTCAAGATCTGCATCTTTTTATAAGCAATGGCTTAAAGCCTAACATATAATCTGAAAACTATCAAACATACAATCTTCCTAATGTATCAGGACTTTGATTGCATAAAAATACTTAGTTGGTTCTTAGCAAATATTCATAAGTGGTGTATATATGTTATGTATATGCACAGTATAAAAATGGCTTTATACTTACGGAAGATTTTAAACTGTGAAACATTCCTTTCTACCTATTGTTTTTTAAAATTTTTAATTCATGCCGATTTAATACCTATATATATTATCTCAGTATAATTTCTGCTGTGGTGATATCTCTGTACGATCATCAATAGTTCCTCTACAATGAGAACTGGAAGACAGTCTATATTAGCTACTAGTTTACTTGATCATGTCCTGGAATATCTCTAGCCTTCAGTCAAACTCATTGAATTTCTCTCCTGTTTTAGAGTGGGTAGAGGCAGCTGATAGGCCTAGAGTCATGGTCAATGGGGATCTAGTCAAAACAGTCAATATTATCCAGAAACCGAGTCAACTCATTTTGAAGCAGGCCCCTACTTTTAGTCAGATGAATCACTCTCCAAACTTCATTGATGTAAATATGTCAAGCTGGATGACATGGATCCCACCCTCACATTCCCTAGATGTTTCTTCTTACTTGTTTGAGAGTGAATTGTAGTATTTAAAAAAGAAGTTTGCAGTGCACTTTGCGTTGCAGTTGCAATTGGGACAACTACTCTCTGAGCCTTACTGATTTAGTTGTTAAGTCACATATGCATATGTGGACTTTAGCATACAAAAATGTATCATGGTCCATGCGTGAGTCTCTGGCACCTTCAGCATTTAATGCAATAAGTTCCTTTGGTGTTATTGCTAAAGAATTACTTTAGTAAGTGCCATATTTGCACTTTAGAAAGCTTGCTTTTTAAATAGCTCCAGAACTTTTAAATTAAGTTGGCTGACAGATTATAAAAAAACTTCCAAATATTGGACCAAATCTGTATTGGGTACAAATTCTTACTGAACACCATTTTATATAATGAATGCAAAGTTCTGTCTGAATTTGTTTACTGGCATGTGAATGGAGAAACAGCCTCATCTTCTTGTTCTGGACCTGCTACCACTATGTCCCTTGTCAGGAACAGAAAGAAACACAGAAATATGCTTTATATAAAAGAGAGGAAAATCAACATGTACAGTAAAGTGGAAAATTACCCTGAACTTCTAAGCTTTTTGGCTTACTACATGTTGATTTCTCCAAACACTGTGCCCTTTTCTATATCTGTCCCTCCTCTCAACTCAGTTGTTTGTCTAAGGTCCAATTCTATGTCTTCCCTAGCAGGTAGGGGAAAATGACAAATGGCCAAAGCAGTGGCCAGCAGTTTGTAGGTCCTTACAGCAACCACCAGCACCATGTTTCATCACAAATGGAGTAGCCCTTAAAGGCTTTGCCTTGCAGATTGGAAATGTGCCATGAGCATTGTCCTGGGTTGCAGTGTGGGAGTAGCCAATGGTATGTGTTCTATTGTGGTCTCCACAAGCTGTTAAAGCAGGTGAGGGCAGTTATTGTTATCTCTTGGTCCCTGATGGCTCCCCAAGGGGGCTGTCTCTGTTTAATGGGCTGTCAGGGACCCAATGCATGACCCAGAGAGTTACATCGTCCCACTGGAAGATGCTTCACTCCAGGGTGGGAGACAAGCATTCCCACGTGGGGGTGGGGAG
>NW_008668352.1:0-222 GCF_000695815.1 Acanthisitta chloris
ATGTCCAGCCTCTCACCCACCAACACTCCAAGTCATTGTTCCTGTGCTGCTCTGGATTGGTACTGGAGGTTGCTAAGGCACAGCATTTGCTGCTGTTAAACCTCATGATATTGCCATGGACACACTGCTGGATGCTCTGGATGCTCCTGTCCTTTAGGGCTGAATCAACCCAAACAGCAAGACAAGAAAACCCAAAAAATACAACCTAAACAACCACCCCAG
>NW_008668353.1:0-14115 GCF_000695815.1 Acanthisitta chloris
TATTTAACAGTTTAACGTTTTAGTTGAAATACTTTGTCATTAATTCTCACTACCTTTTTGTTAAAATTTATTTAGTATCTCTGCTGCTCAACTTCACCAGATAACTCATTTTTTGCTGAAAAGTTTTTACCAGTGCCACTTTGTATTCATTAAATTTCTATTCAAAGGCTTAGATAACTCCTGCACCAAAGAATTTGGAAAGTGTGCATGCATACATATGTGCATAAGTATATCTAATTATGCCATAAAAGCCTTTTGGAAATGGCACCCCTTTATCAGCAATTCTGTGTGGTTACTTTGACTCCAATGTATCTCTATAATTTTATAGTGGTTATTAAATCTGATTTTCCTCCCGTCTTGCTCTCCAGACAACATTGCCAATTTCTGCATTTTCAAAAATAACTAAGCTGCAGCAGGAAGTGTGAATACGGGATCCCATCTTGCCAGCCCCACGCTCCCAGAAGTGCATGATGGGATATCTCTTCGTGCCTCCCTGCTGTCCATCCCATTGTCATGGTCATTGTACCACTCACGCTCATGGAAATCAGCATTACAAATAACCAAGAAATATTCTCCCCCAAAGCATTTGCAGTGCCTCCAGGTCAGGAGGGTGCTAACAGGCATGACGAGGGCCAAGCGAGCCAGTTTTGCTCCGCAGCATCCCTCCTTTTTCCTCCCCATCCAGCTGGCCAGCCTCTTGGTGTTTGGTGCCAAGGTCAGCCGGGCACTGGCCGATTCTCCTCCCAGGCACTCAGCATGCCCTGGCCCCTCTCAGGATGCCCCGAAGTCTGAGCAGCAAAGCATCCCAGTTAGTCAAACTGCTCCTCTGTGCTCTTCTCATGTAACAATAGCAGGTATATGTTTTTAAGTTTGAATTACTACTATATTTAACAGGACATTTTTTAACTGATTAAAATCTAGACCTTGGGTTCCTCTCCAGCGAACTTTATTCTTTTCCTTGCTTCTTTCCTTTCTTCCTTCCTTGTCTTTTCCTTTCAGCATCCATACATCATTCGTTTTAATTGTGCGGACTGCATGTTTCATGTGTCCTGTAGCAGCGTTGAGAGTCTCATTTCCGGTTATTCTACAGATAGGTGTTCCTCCCCCCACTCCCTTTGCTTTAAATGCTCTTCTGAGTTGCTAAGGGATTTGCCTCTGCTTTGCTATTGGTACCCTTTAAATATTTAATATCACTTGGGCTGTAAGGATGGGAATTTCCTGCTCTTATTTCCATTTCTAGGCCACTCTTCCATGGGCTGTTCAAATAAATATGTGGATCAATTCCCTTGGAACTTAGCCCTTCACCTAGTAGGTACAGATTCACTGCAGAATATAATTTGGAAATACAAATCCAGAAATCCTTTGGGGGCACATACTCATTTCAGAGTTTACAAATGCAAGTGGTCTAAGTAAGTACACCTGTAAAAATAGATTTGAAAAGCAGTAAATAAGCCACAGCTGATAGAAAAAGCAGGGGGGAAAATCAGTTTGGTGGAGCAAATCTTGTTCTAGAGACATGGCGAGCTGGAAGGCTAGTCTCCAGCTACAAGGCATTGCTCTTGAGTTTCCTCTGATCTCAAGTGTCCTCTGCTCCAGGACTAGAAGCTATTGAGATGCTTGGGTCAACCACCCCTGAACTGCCATTAACTTTGTTTTTCTTTTGAATTTTTTTCCCCTACAACAGTTTTTCTTTGCCCTGGACTGCTGAAAGGAGTATACCAGAGTGAACACTTATTTGAATCTGACCACCAGTCCGGTGCCTGGTGCAAGGACCCTCTGCAGGCATCTGACAAGATCTACTACATGCCCTGGACGCCGTACCGGACAGACACACTGACAGAGTACTCCTCCAAGGACGACTTCATTGCCGGGAGGCCAACCACGACCTACAAACTCCCACACCGGGTGGATGGCACAGGGTTCGTGGTGTATGATGGGGCTTTGTTCTTCAACAAGGAACGAACCAGGAACATTGTCAAGTTTGACTTGCGGACAAGGATAAAAAGTGGGGAGGCTATCATAGCTAATGCAAATTACCATGACACCTCTCCCTACCGCTGGGGGGGCAAGTCTGACATAGACCTGGCTGTGGATGAGAATGGGCTGTGGGTAATCTATGCAACAGAACAAAATAATGGCAAAATAGTCATTAGCCAGTTAAACCCTTACACGTTAAGGATCGAAGGGACGTGGGATACTGCCTATGACAAGAGGTCAGCTTCGAATGCCTTCATGATCTGTGGGATTTTATATGTGGTAAAGTCTGTGTATGAAGATGATGACAATGAAGCCACAGGGAATAAAATAGACTACATATATAACACTGACCAAAGCAAGGATAACATGGTGGATGTGCCCTTTCCAAACTCCTACCAGTACATTGCTGCTGTGGATTATAATCCCCGGGACAACCTCCTTTACGTGTGGAACAACTATCACGTTGTAAAATATTCCTTGGATTTTGGCCCACTGGACAGTAGAGCAGGTAAGGGTTTTATATCAAACCAAAATCAGAATCTATTTTTCTTGCAAATAGGGTGTAAAATTGGAAGTACACTCTTGTTTTATGGAGCTGTCTGAGTTTCTCTAAGTTAAGCCCCACCACAAGATCTATGATGGTTGTTAAGGCATTGATATGTGCCGAATGTATTTTTAATCTTGGTTGAAATGAAGTGGAAAAAGGAGTATGCTACACATAACAAGCCTGAAACAGTCTCCAAATGCCTGTGCTCTTATTCACATCACAGGGATAGCAGTCTTTTCTCCTGAGTTGAATTTTCTTTTGTATATCATCAGATCATTTTCCCTACTGCAGGAATTTTGGCAAAACAAAGCATGGAAGATGCTGTCACTGCAAACAGCTGGAGGAAAACTGCCTGCCAGTTTAAATTACTTTGCTTCATTAAGCTGGGGGAGTTTTGGCTGTTTAGAGAAGCTGAGACTAATTGCCTATGTGAGTACGCACTCACAAGTGTCTAGAGTCAGGAGGGGAATCAGTAACAAAATCCTCCAAATTCTTGGTTTATTTTCTGTAAAGTTGCTCTTTTTTTTTGAAGTATTTCATGACTTACTATACTTTCTCTCAGAGGACCATCTCTCCTCCAGAGGTTTTCCAGCTTTTCCACCATTTTTCCTGTTAGAAATTGTGCTGGTAATTGCTTAGTTATATTCCTTAACTTTACCAACTTCTTTGTCATTTTGCAAGTATAAAGTTGCTGCTTTATTAGTAACAATACTTAGATTGACAGTGCAAGAATTTCCAAGCAGCATTTGCTCAGTCATTCTCAAATGCTTGCATGATGTACATGATGTAGTCATAGTTATCAGGTAGTTCCTGTGGTGGACTGTGTACTTCAAAAACCAGAATTAATGGAAGTTGGACAGTAAAGTATTTGATTTGTAACATGACTATTTCCAAAACATTCATTTTGTAAGTGGGTGAGTGGTTTCAAGGCTTCAGATTGCAAAAGAGAAGTAAAAAAGTTTCTGTTCATGAGCTTTTCTTTTTCTTTTCCTGTGTGCAGCCATATAAAAAAGTGAACCAAGAGATGCTGAAAGAAACTGTGGGTATGAAAATCTGGGGAGGGTTGGAAAAAAAGTAGTAAAATGGCGATGAAATTCTCATTTTTATGCAAAAATATAAGGAAGGAGAGAATAAAGTCTTGAAGAAGCAGATGTTGACCTCTGCAAGATCTCAGATGAGCAAAAAAAGAATACTCCTCATTCTCCCAACATAATGATGAGCATGTACTTTCTGAGTGGTGGAGTGAAGCAGAGCAATTTGTAAGCTATTGGTTATCCCCAAGGAGTGAAAATCAATTGCATCCCTTCTATTTCACAGATTTTCCAGTGAATGATTTCAAGGTATTATAATGGACTCTCTGCTGCTACTTATTCACATGGCAACTATTGTCAGTAATAGCATCTTTAATTAAAAAAAAGAAGCCATAATCAGTGAAAAAACTAAATTTTGTACTTTCCTAAAAAAAAAAAGTTGTTCTCCCTTTTTTGCACAGTCTAACCTGGTGAGATGAGAGAGCAGGTGAAAATGTTGCAGAGGGGCTGAAAGTCATGAGATGCAAGGATTTGATTTGTCCTTATGTCACTCTCGTTTGTGCTCCTTTAATTTCACTCTGGTTTGGATAAGAATTTAAAAATCCCTCCGTGCCTCAGATAGAAAACTGAAGCAGTTTTTAGCTTTGGATGGTGGACATGAGAGGGTTAATCTGGTGTCAGGTGAGCTTTCTCTGACATTCCTTTTGTGTGATTTTTGGTAGCTTTGTAATGTGGACACAAGGCTGAATTTTACATGCATTACTCTTCTCTGAAAATGGACAAGATTTCCTTTTTGGCAGAAATGCATAAGGATCTCATTACCTCCCAGTTTTATGGGTTTAGAGAAGTTTTGAGAGGACTGCTCTGAGAGCAACTGAGTTTTTTCGATGAAACAACGTGAATGGGCCAAGGCATTTCGAAGTGAAGAAAAATACCCTTGCAAAGGGAGTTTACTGCTCCACTACCCACACAGCCTGACTGGTGGGAGTGTTATTTTTTGAGTGTGAAACAGAAGCATTGATTTTGAATTCAACAGGTGAGCAACAACTTGCTTGACACCAGGAGTTTTTTTTCAGCAAGGAGCCAGGAGACCAGATCTGCATGATGCTTTCTCTTCCAAGTTCAGTGCAACCCATTTTCTGGTTATCACCAGATTTCATGCTGCATTGCTTTATGTGTAACACTAAATATATGGCTGGCTTAAACCCAGCTCCTCCAGCAAAGAGCAGAACAGGAGCTGATACAACACTGGGAAAGCAGTGAAGACCCAGAGTATTTTTATTTGTATTTTTAGATATTTAATTTTTTCCAGAGTGGATTGTGGATATGTGTTTCCCTTCTCTTCAAGGATCACCAGTGTTTCTCTGTATTAGAGCGATGTTCAGTACAGCCATTTTCAACAGGCTTACAGTTTGAGTAGCAAAATATGTCAACAATATCTGCTTAATTAGAAAATAAAAAAAGATTATAAAAGTGATGTGTTGAACATATGGGCTGTTAAAATACAATCAAGGGGTAAGTTTTAAAAGAGCTCTTTAAACCAAAAACTGATCCTAACAAGAAAAGTGATTATTTAACTACTTAAATAGTCGGTAACGTATTTGAAACATATTTGAGATCACTGATATCATACATTTCAAGGATATCTAAAATAAAAATCATGTTCTGGGGGCTCCAGTTTACTTAGAAGAAAAGCAGTTATCACATCCTCTTGCTCTTCACAGTGTCTAAACTTTTTCTGTGATTTCAGTTAAACATCTGTGCATGTGCATTTGGATTATAGTTGAGATCTTCACTGTTGCTGAGCATCTCTCAGTTTAAAAGGGTGATCTTTTACTCCTCAGAGTAAATGACTGTCAAAACCTGGAGTTAACTGTGCTCAGCTTCTGTAACAGCTGAAGTTACCAAGTAAGACAAAATATTTCTAAGTGTTAGAAGGTGAGTTGAACTGATCTAGAAGCAGTTCAAGGCTCTTGAGTGAATGAAACCCAAGTGTTTGTTATTCTCAGAAATGAGAAAAGCTGCATTTTAAGGATTTATCCCACTCAGTTTTTTTTCCTTTTGTCTGGAGTTGTTTTCATTTATCCCAAAAGTGGTTTTGAAAGCAAACACTGCTCAGTGCCTGCAAGTCCCAGGAAACCTGTAATTAATGTCTACCCTCAAGAAGTGAACTTGAAGATATCAAATGCCTTTGAAGCATATTTACTTTGAGCTGTTTGGCTTTAAAATGAGATTTTTGGGGAATGCTTCTTCATAAATGCTCCTGAGTTTTTGGGTTGTTTCTTTGTAGCTTCTATTGAGTTTGCTAATTTGAAGTGATGGTGAGAATTGCTCTGTATCTCATCGTGTTCATCAAGAAGTTAAACCCAGAACAGTGTTCAGGTTATTGTTTTTATGTGCCCCACTTGACATATGCAGAGAGGGAAACAGAAGGCTGTATTGACAGAATGGACATTTTCTGCAACAGTTTAATCAGTCTTGATATTCAAGACTTCACCCATTACCTATTTTAATTATCACCCACTCGTTATCCATTCTGCGCAAATAAATCCAAGAAAATATCAACAAACCCTTCTCTTCAAAACAGCAAGGTGCTCCCATCCTGCTTCCCAGCACCATGCTGCATACAAACACACATCTCCTGACTTTGTATCTCTGCACCTTCCTGAGCAGTTGTCGCTCCTGACTGGGCACCAGGTTTCTGGGGCAGCAGAGTCCAGGTGTTTTGCCTTCTAAAATAACTGAGGTGCCCCGAGGTAGTGCTGGCAGCTCTTGCAGGGGCACATGATGTGCTGACTGAGCATTTAGATGCTTAGGTAGGGACCAGAGGCTTAGCTCATCAGTGAAGAAGTCCAGGGAAGAACTTGAACCAGATTAAGGATCCCTCTGTGCATATATGGTACTTGGATGCACCGGCAGCTGTTCTCAGTGATATGGGAAATACAGACCTCCTATTTTCAAGAAGATGCTTTAAATTATGTCCAGAAGACTCAAGCATTGCTATATGAGGTGTTTAATAGATGTATGAAGTTAATAAATAAATATGTCCAGTATATAAGGAAGACAGTGATATGATATATAGGTCTTCTAATGCAGCTTCATTGAGCTTAAGTGGCTTCCACAGATTGTATATTAACCCTGTGGACTGCCATGCAGGTAATCAAATGTGATATGAAGATTCCATCTGTATCTGTGATATTTTAAAAGCCTCAGAGGGTGCATGTCAAATTTTTGTCTTCCACATTTTGTCAGATTTTGTGGGATGCTCTCTTGATGTGTGATTGAAACTGTTTTATTCAGTAAGAATGTTTGGGTTGTTTTGTGGTGGGTTGGCTTTTTCCCTGATGCAGTTTTACAATGCAAATAAGGTGAACCCTCTGTCCTTATAATGTGCTCATTAAGTGCACTTGTGTCTTAGGTAAAAGATGTGGCAGTATGGTGATGAATCAGGACTTTAAATGCATATGACGCCTCATTAAAATGTAATTTTCACATCAAAAATCTGAGGCCTTTCCTTTGACAGCTGAGTAGCATGGACAGTGGGCAGAGGATCTTGAATGTTTCAAAGGTGCCATGCGCTAATAGGTAGCTGAAAGCTGCTTCCTGCACTGCTTGCCTCTCAGCACCCTGCATCCTTGCCTGGCAACACACTGAAAGAGCTGCCGAATTGGAAATCCCACTTCTGCACAGGATATGAATTGCCATTGCTTCGAGATCCGGTTGTGATTAGCCTCACTTATGGTCTCTGAAGTTGAATCTGGGCTGCATTTTAAAAGGCCAGCTGAGTATTTCTGATAAGCAGCTTCTCCAGGCAGACAAGGGCCATTTTTAGGGAGATGCTGAGTGTTTAATTGTGGCCTCTCCTGTGTTTTTATTTTCCTGTTGCTTTCTTCTCATCTAGGAGCATCCCTGACTCTCTTGCTCCCCTTCCTCTTCATTGCTTACAGTGACAGCTGCTGGTTGCACAGTGTGGCTGGAGGTTTTCAGATAAATCAGCACTTGCTTTCAGGAGCTTCTGCTAAATACTGTGTGACTGGGGCCCTGGTTTTTATTCTTTAATATTCATGTTCCATTTATTCTATAAATATTTTAGTCCCTTTTTGCTATCTAAGACAGAAAGACATTCCTAAGTTTGGAGGTGAAAAAAGCAGCACATCTTTTATAGCAAAGCTGACATCTCAGCCTACATCTGCTGGGCAGACAGTGGCTTGAACTCAGAAGGACAGAAGATTTCACCTGCCTGGGATATGCCAGGATCCAGAATTGGATTTGTACCACATTTCAAGGCCTGGTCTCTCTCTTCATTTTTGTCTTGTTTTAAATTGGCTCTCTTTGTAAAGCAGTGTTTAATTAAAAACTGATAAAAGAGCATCACACTGCTGGAGACTTATCTGAAATAAGGGATTTCTGCTTTTTGTCAGGAAAGCTGGAGTTTGAGCCCTATCGTCTACCTTCTTGCAAAAAATCCTTATAAAGTACATGATTCCTCAGCTTCAAAATACTCCCTTAGCAGAGCACTTCATAAATATTAATACTGTTTGGTTAGCACAGTGGGAGTATCTTCAGTGTCTCTCCAGTATGAATAAATACATAGCTGCTGCCTTTCCCTAAATAAAACTGTACTTCTCTCAGTAGGACCATTGAACAGCAAATAACTTCACCAAAAGGAGTTGGAGCAGCTCTCCTCTTGCTCAATTCACTGTTCCTGCTATGAGGCACCTATTTGAGCCAGTCTGAGAAAGACCTAACCCATCTGTGAGCTAAACCAGGATACTGCTGTATCCTCTTCGAAGATCAGTTGTTACCATTGCAAACCAAATGGGAATCAAGACCTGCATGCCTTGAAGTTGCAGCAAATATCCATGGGCTGGGGTCCTGTTCCCATGGGAGTGCTTGAGGACTGGGCTGGTGGGCAGTCGGCATGGTTGGAGTAGAAAGACAAAATTATTAGCCTAAATTTCACTTTCCAGCTTCAAAATAAAATGAGGCCAGAGACTTCAGCAGTTCATAATCCTGTCAGATGCCATGAGGGGGAAAGCACCTTGCCAAGAACATGTCTGAAAAGCTGAGACAGCTGTTTCTGGCAGCAAGCATGGGATGCAGAGAGCAGGATGGGGAAAAAGAGCATAAACTGCCAATGAAGAATTGTGGCTTTTCCTCTTCTGCAGTGAGCTTGTCAATGTGAGGAATCAGCCTGGAGGTGTGATTAATTGTCGTTTCATTAAGTTCAAGACCATCAGGTTGTCACGCTGATATCAACTGTGGCTTATCAGTCCAATACAAATACCTTGCACCTACCCCAGCTACGAGTGTGCCAGCACTTTGGGTCTGAGCTGTTGGCCAGCAGCAGGGAGCGAGAGCTGACATGTAGCAAATGTCTGAGGCTGCCTTTTGCAGGAGAAGGGGACTGCATCATGCATTAGTGACAGCATTTGAGCATTGGGTTTTTAAGCATGTGTTTTAGTGGCTAGTGCATCATTTATCCCTTGGTCAGCAGATTTAGCTGGTTTGTGTGCAGCAGTGGGGGGTCTGTGCAGGGTTGGGGGATTAGTCCAGCTAGAGACTCCAGGATGTTCCATTCTTGAGCTGTTGCCTCTGTCAACTGCTCTCCTCTCCTCCCACCCCAAAACAGGATTATAACCTGCCAGGCTTTTTCTCAAGGCAAAGAACACTTTCTGCTCCCTGCAGTTCTGCTCTGGCCTGGGCTGCAGAGGCACTAGTCTGGCTTGGGATGTGGGGTCCTGGATTTGGTTTTTTTGCTACTGTGTTTTTGAAACGAGCAGCCTTTATTCCTCCTCCCCACTGAAAATACCTCCACCATAGTATCTCTTGGGTCTGGATTACTGTCCTTGCTTGTCTGCCACTGATTGTGTTTGGTCTGGAAATGACCACTGAAATATTTTTAGCAGCACTTACTAAGACTCATCTTCTACAGTCTAGCTCAATGTTGTTAATTAACTTCTGCAGCACTGCTATGCTAAGTTTTCTTTCTTTTTTTTTAACCAAGAAAACAGGTATGGTTGCCCCGCCATATTCTACATGAGTCAAAGCAAGCAGAGAATGTGTTGGATCCCTTCATTCTGCCTTTGATATTCAGGTTAAAGAGGAATAACAAGCTCTTTAGGAGTAACCTACAAAATGACTGAATCTTTACAGGGAGCTTTACAGAGCCTTCTGTTGACTTCAGGCAGTTGTGGTGGTGCATTTAGCACCTCCCCATCCTTCAGATATGGCAGCAAGTCAACTTTATAAAGGTATAATTGTGCTGATAAAAGCTACCCAAGATATATATGAGGAATGGAGGGGTCATCTTTGTCCTCTGAAATCCAGTCCAACTCTCACAGTAGGGTTGGATTTGATGGGTGGCTGATAGGAAGAGAGTTTAGGTGGAAGGGACCAAAAGTAGCTGGGTAGCTAGTTTGAAGACTTCCATATTCAGGGAGAAATGGGACCAGCCATGATGGACTGTGAAATTATATCTGGTGATGCTGTTAAAAATCTTATGGGAGAATATAGATAGATTCCAGGAAAAAAAGAGATAATAGGGACTTTGAAGCACACCTTCTCAAAGTGCATTTTGGCATTAGTGACTATGCTAGATCAAGAGAGTTGAGTTGTGAAAAAAAAGAATGGAAGTGTCAGTTTTTTTCATGTGAGTCTACTAGGTGGACACAAGTAAAGGCTGATATGATGAAAATGTTTCTGGGACAAAATGCTGAACTTCCTGGAGAGTTTCATCTCAGCCTTTATTTAGCTAAATCCTCTGAATCTGATGGGAGTTTGGGCTAGAGGCTTCAGGAATTAGCCCGAAGTGAACTTCTGTTTGCCCTGGAAGGAATTGCATTTTGCTAGTGAGAGGCTTTTTGACCTCCTGATTTGTGTCTAAAGCAGCCAAAGGGAATATATAAATTGGAGGCTGGAACAATAGTGAATATCCATATGAATTTAAGTTGCAATATCTGCCCTACATTTTTATGTTGAAAAGGCTCTTTTTTAAGGATGTGCTCATGTTTGGAGGGCAAAGCAGATGATAAAGGCTTAGGTGGAAGAGATGTGTCCAAGAAAACAATGTAGTGATTGTTCACTGTAAAGGGATTTCTTCACTGTAAATAGGATTTTTGCTTGATTAAAATGTGCTGAGAGGAAACAGGACTTAAGGCAAGTTTCACTGAAATATGGGATCAGTTTAAAAAGACCTACACTGAATAGGCAAACTGGGTGTTTCATGTTACATAGTTCCTTGGTTCTGTTTTCACAAAGTATGAGCTGCTTGAGACTCAACAGGGAGGGGAAAAGAAAGCAAAGAAATATCAGATCTGAAAACTATAGAAGTCATACACTGGTCATGATAGAAGATGAGAAAATCAGCTCTCTTTATACAGGTATGAGCTGGCTAACTGGGGTGGCATTCATACTTCCTTCAAATAGCTGGAATAAATTGACACAGCCACTGGAGGGATGAGGCATTAGGCAGCACTGCAGTTCTTTTTCATCTGTTGATGTTTAGGACAGAGACAGGGGAAGGGCTGTCTATGCTGCAGGCAGAGAGAAAACGTAAAGGCGACACAAAGGGATTAAGTCCTTAGTCCACTCATGAGATCTTCCCAACATACCATGTGAAGAAAAGCTTTTGTGAGCCCCCATGTGCTGGCATTCAGTCGCCCCTCTGTGTTAAATTATTCCTGCTACCCGAGGCATGCAGGAGGATGCTGTGGATCACTACAGTCGATCAGCCTGGATTCATGTGATACTTTGCACTCTTGTACTGCTGAATTGAGCAAATGGCTGGTGATGTTAATGTGAACAGTGAGACTCCAGAAGGAAATACTGAGGGAAGGCTGCATGAAGAAGAAAAAGAGGGGAATTGTTAATTTTTTTCCTTTTTTTTTAGAAGAAGAGGTAATAAAATGTATTTCCTTTATGGGAGCATATTGCATACACAGGAGGGATTAACAGCAGTGAATATTTCTGGCCTTCTTCTCATAAGTGCTTGCTTTTCTCACTGGACAGTAACTGCCAAGTATTTTCTCAGTGCAATACTGAGTGTGTTACAAGTTATTCACAAGAAATTTCCTTGGAGTGACTGGAACATATTTTATTGATAAAAGTGTTGTACTCTGCGCCATGGCAAGTATCAGGCTATGTGAAGAATGCCAGCACCCAAAAAACCAAGCCAAGGTGGAGAGTACTCTGGCAAATTTCTGGTTGATTCATATAGTTTAAGGTGCACTTCCATCCAACATTCTGTTGGGAGTGGTGCCTGTGCCTGGTGTCTTGCTTGTAAATATAAGCTCTCTTTATGGTTAAACAAAGCCTCCTTCTGAGCTCAGTGGGAAGTAAATGAAGCTTTTGGGTAGCCTAAAACTGCATGGTCAGAACACAGTGTGTTGTGTAGGGCTGCTGTAATGTGTTCTTTTCATATAAATGAGTTTAAATTGACTCTGGTATGAAGAGTAGAACAGAGAATTAAATTAGATTAATAGATTTTTTTGAGACCAGAAGGGACCATTAGCTCATTTAATCTGACCTCTGTAATACATTCAATTGGATTTCATCCGCTTCCTCTTCTAGTGAGCCTAATGACTTGACTTTAACTGAAGTGTACCTTCCAGAAAGGCACCCAGACAATCAGTGCCTCACTTCACAGAGTGCTTTTCTAGGCTGGACGTTCTCTCCCAGAGGTAAAGAGGTAAAATAATACTCACATTATAAATGTTTTGATTGTACCATGTGGTTTGACAGTCTTTTTTTTTGTGCCTATTTGAATCATATGTAAAAAGGCAAAAATGTGCTGCTTGAATCATACTCTTCGGAATTTGCTCAGACAGTGCTCTGGCAGTTGTCTTCTGTGGGAGTTACTGGTAGGTCTGAGATTCTGTCTATTTATTTATTTATTTATCTAATTGTAAAATGTTAGAAACTTGTTACATGGTGTGGGAAATTCCTGATTAGGCCAAGAAAGCAAATAATTTGCTAGTCTTCTATACACTAAGACCAAGAAAGCATTCTACTTGCAGATGTGTACTTTATGATGAGCGACACTAAATGTGTGTGTAAACTGTGCTTTTTAAGTAGAATAAATTACCAGTCTGCAGAGCCTACATACTGCTCTCTTACTGCCATTTACTGTTCCATTTTTATTTGAACCAGAGTGGTAGGGAATGGCATTGAAACCTCAGAGTTTGTCATCAAGTTCTAATTTTCTCATTGATGAGAACATCTGTCCATTAAAAAGGGCAAAAACTTGTTCCAGCAGTTTTTGCACAAGGTATTGAAAGATTTAATTCCAAACGGGTGTTCTGACTGTTGGCTTGCCTTTTTTTCCTTTTGTTTCCCACTCTCTTTTTAAAGGAGCCTGTATTTACATTAGGCAAAATACCCATGATGATGCAAGGAAGTAAAATGTGGAGGCTAGAAGAAGTATTTTGGTAAATAACCATTAATTATAGTAAGAGTGTTGTTACACCAGGTTTTTCAGGTAAAAATGTACTGGCTAATCCTACCACGTAGCCTAGGGCTGGCCAAGAATGCCCACACACCTTTGTGAGTGCCTCTTGCCACAGACATTGCCTATTAGCCATTGTGGGTTATGTTGAAGAATGTCTGAGGCTGTGGGATCAAACAGGGAGCCAGGGCAAATGCAAGGCTTGAGACTGGCTGCAGATGACGTCTTTAAACCATAGTGATTGAAGATGGACCTAGCACAGGGTCACAGAACTGCCCATAACATCTCCAGAAGATCTTTGATTTGTCTCCTGTGCCCCTTTCCAAGTATTTTTTGGATGAAACCAAACCCTTTTCACATGGATGTGTAAGGAAAGACGTCATCAAGGGGAGAAGAGGACTATGGCAGTCTTTCTTTCCATTTGGAATCCACAGAAAACAAATATTTTTGCCTGACATTAGCAAAAAAGAAGAGGTTGTCAAATTTTACTAATTCCCTTAACTTTTATGGCACAGGCTCTGACCAGTCACTAAAGGTGGTACTTCCCATAGCTGGCATGACCCTTGAAGAGATGTCTTCCAGCCGTTTAGTAAATATTTATTTGTTTGTTTAGAAATCTGTAAGAAAGTCCTTTGGATGTTTCCTGACGTAATGTTGATGTTGTCCTGTCAGTATCTTTATAAGCTTCAGTTGTTGATTCTAGAAATGTTTTACCTATCATGGGCTTGTTACTCTTCTACTGCAAGAAATTGATCATGGATTTATTATTTTTTTACATTATTGCATATTTAACAGTAAACTGAGTAATGTTCTGTTCCCAGCTGTGTCTCCAAGGAATGCAAGTGTTTCTCATTATAAACAGAAAAAAATAATTAAATTTTGATTATTTTTCCCTTTTGTCCAAATATCTTCACACGGTGCAAATTAAATATAATTATTTAACCATGACAAGCATTTCTGCCAGTTAATTCCTGAGAAGTGAAGCTGGAAAATGTATGCCACAGACATGCAGGCAGTCACACACAAATGCCTGCAAAAAAGAAACCCAAAGGAGTCTAAGACAAGCATGAGTTAACAGAGCTGGGAATGGGAGTTTAAGCAATAGTGATGTCCCT
>NW_008668353.1:14149-19385 GCF_000695815.1 Acanthisitta chloris
TTTTTTCTTTTTTTTTTTTGTTCTGATACTCTGAAGTATCTTTTTCCCTTCTGGCTTAATTGTTAGAGATTAATTGAAGTTCAAGAACTCAGTATTTCTAGTAGACTTTATACTGAAATTTAAGATGGGTAATTTAATTTTAATTGATTTTTTTCTTCAATTTGAGCATTTAGTATGTGTATGTCTTTATCTTTGCACTTGGGTTTCTGAATTACAGGCAAGCCTACCAAGAGATACTCATTAGACAGATGTGTTTATTAACAGCATAAAGGTTGTTGTACTGAATGCCTGAAAACTGGATCCCATTATTAAAAAAGAAAATATTTCAAGCAATTTCAAAGTATTAAAGAAAAGATTAATCTTGTCTATCTGGATTTTTATATATCCCATTTCATTATCTATTGAAAAACACTGGTGCTTTTTGTATGGACAGTGCTTCATGGTCAAAGTTAAACTTGTTTCTGAATTTTAGCAGATTAAAAATCCTACTTGAAGTCAATGGCCAGGTGCCTGGGAAGCAACTCTTCTCTAGGAAGACCTCACCTCGCTTCTGTAGGGAGGTTCTCAGGCACAGGTATCTGAAGGGCCCTTGAGGTGGTTGCTGGCTTGGTAAAAGCCACGCCTGTATCTCTGAGATGCTTATTTAGGCCTATCGGGTGTGCAGACTTCATCTTCTAGTATCTGAAATCAAACACCGAGTGTAGAGTTGTCTGAAGCTACTGCTGCTGGAGTACTATTGACAGTGAGCCATGCACACCTTAGATGTGTGAGTCATGTGTGAGTGTGTATATATAGATAAATACTTGCATGTTGATTAGATGTATTTGAAAAAGTAGGATTTACAAGCTAAATATACATTTATCCTCATGGCAGACAGGGATATGCTAGGTAGCATTACAAAGGAGAGTTTTTTCTCCATGGATTGAAGCTGTCCCAAACAATGAACTTGTTCTGATAGACACAAGCATTTGATAGGCTTCCCTGACTCTACTCAGACATCAAGATGTTATGCAGATCTAATTAATTTGATTTTGCACATCACTCCGAATAAAATATAGGGAATTGATACATTTGTATGCCTTTGGTTATTTTCCCTCTCATAGGATCCTCTACGCAAAACTAGTTAGGCTTTGGCAGAGCAGTGAAGGCTCTTGGTTCTGTTGGACAGAATCAGCTGGCAAATGGTAAACTTAACGGGAGAGGATAAAGGCCTAAACCAAACCAAAGTGGGGCAGCAAGACTGTGAGGGAATGGAAAGGTGTCTGAACTAGAGAAATTTCCTATAGTTTGCAGTGAAGCTCCTATCTCTGACACCGTTAGACTGGCATGATTTGTTAGACAGTGGTTTCCAGCCTCTAATGTTTCCAAGTACAGGCACTGCTTTGAAGAGGAGAGAGCATCAGCCTGGTGGAAATTCAGAGGCAGATTTTCACAGGCTAGACAGGACTCATCCAGGTGGCAAATAGTTGGGACAGCCTGCTTCTCTATTAAGGCTGCGAATTTCCGAGTTTTCTACAACTAAGCTCCAC
Organism: Acanthisitta chloris; assembly: GCF_000695815.1. Classification (NCBI taxonomy): domain Eukaryota; kingdom Metazoa; phylum Chordata; class Aves; order Passeriformes; family Acanthisittidae; genus Acanthisitta; species Acanthisitta chloris. Next base: position 15,679 of record NW_008668353.1, read on the forward strand.
CCTGGAGCTTACAGAAATACAGAAAATACAGAAAACTGTATTATTTATGCTATAGCACACCAAACAACTGTCAATAGAATGCTTTTTTTTTTGTTAGAAAATGTCCCATTCATATAAAATAAAAATATTTTGGGGGGATCTTCTTTTTTGGCAGGAAGATATCAAAGCAAGCCTTTTGAGTGCTGCTGTTGTCATAAGTAATGTTAAATTGCCGTTATATTATTGGTTTATTGTTAAGTTTCACATGGAACATTTTAGTATTGCCTACCCAAGGAAAAAATATTTGAAAATAAGAAATTGGAAATAATAGGAATAGTAATAATTAATAGGAATAAAATTAGGAAATGAGAGATTTGATGATACTTGAGTCAATGCTGGTTGAGAGTCACAATCCCTTAGACATTTCAAGTCTTTTGTTCCAGGTCATAATAAAAATAGAACCTCGCACATCATAATTTCCTTCCGTGAGCAGCTTTTTCTGACCTACACTGGTATGGACTGATGGCTCTTCAGCCCTGCCAGAGCAATGTAAAACTTGTGTTGTTGACTTCAGCGCTGTGCTCTAGAACTCATTGCATTTCTAGGCCAAGCAGAGAAACTTGAGGGAGTGTAACAAGGAAGAATCCCTGTATTTCTAGCTAGTGCAATAGCTATTTTGTGTCTGTTTCATGCCCTTCCCTTTTCCATAGCTCATAACTTTGATCTGCAGGTGGCAAAGGTTGGAAAGTCTCAGGAGTGCTTGTGGAACTGACCAGGGAGAGTCTTAAGCTTGCTGATCACTGAGTGTGAAGATCAGTCACACATCCTGCGTTTGGCTTGGGGAAATAAAGAGGCAAGTGCACCAAGCAAATTACTGTGTGATTTATTTATTTGCAATTCTGGGATGGAATCTTTTATCTAAATAAATCTTGTGTTAGGATAGCTATGGTAACTATGCCCAGTGGTGATCTATTTGTCTATGTAAAAATCAATGCCTTAACTGTGCATAGGGAGCAGACCTCTGTGTTTAACTGTAGCTGCATTTGATATCCAGAGGTAACTAGGATTGTCCAGTGTTTATCTGGTAAGCTGAAGCTTGTGTTTCATCTGTATTGATAGCTGCAAGGGCTGAGATTGAGCTTCAGGCTTGCGTGGAGGGATTGGCATTTAGCAGGGAGTGCATTTTGTGCCAGGTTTTGTGATGGTTGGGTGCATCACACTAACAACAAGCCAGCAAGGGGAGCTAAAACATGCATGAAAATGTCAAATGACAGAATTTTGTCATCCCTCTGGGGATGACAGAGAGGTGGCCAGCAGAGTTAACTGTCAATATGGCCTTTTTTATGAGGCCATCATTTGTTGCAGAGCTTAGCACTTTGGTTAAAAACTAGCCTTGGTGCCTTTCCAGGGCATCTCTCTGAAAGAGAGACAGGGATGGATGCAGGCCCTGCATCTTCCTGAGCTGGGCTGAATTTCTTTCTGAATTTCCTGCCTTCATAGGAGCATAGGCTTGCTTTTCCACTTGATGTTGTGGGGTCCATCTTCACCAACCACAGTCTCACCTGTTTTCTACCTAAGTGATAGTCATCTAAGCCATGTTCATATGGTCATATTTCCTCATTTCATTTCACCCCACAGTAAGCTTATCATCTGCTATTTTCTGTCCATGTTAGTGCTGCACTGATAGTATTTTAATTGAATTCTGGACCTTTGGTCTGAAACTAGGCGATACAGACCAGATCAAAATGGTTTGCTGGCATCAAAATTTGTCTACACGATCACTGTCAGCAGCCTATCCTTTGGTTATACATACGGATCAGTTCTGATATTTCCAGTGCATTCATTTGTCTGTGAAAATTTTCTTAGCTAAAATTTGAGCAACAGGACTGCTGATCTCAAATGACCCTAATTTCTTCATCTTGGAGACCTCCTACTCAATAGGAGGTTGTTATAGATGAGATCACTGAAATTTTGGTAGATGATCACCAGCTTGGGGAGATTATGATAGAATTGCTAAGTTCTCCTTTTCCTGTGCCTGTTGAAAAGGTAAGATACATCAGTTCACTGGAAAGTATTATCACAGAATGATAGAATCATAGAATCATCCAGGTTGGAAGAGACCTCAAAGATCATCGAGTCCAACCCTTCTATCATTACTAGACCATGGCACTAAGTGCCACATCCAGTCTCATCTTGAAAACCTCCAGGGACAGTGAATCCACCACCTCCCTGGGCAGCACATTCCAATGCCTGAGCACTCTCTAAATCTCTTCCTAATACCTAACCTAACCCTCCCCTGGCAGAGCTTGAGTCTGTGCCCTCTTGTCCTCCTGCTGATTGCCTGGGAGAAGAGACCAACCCCCACCTGACTCCAACCTCCTGTCAGGGAGTTGTAGAGGGTGATAAGGTCTCCCCTGAGCCTCCTCTTCTCCAGGCTGAACACCCCCAGCTCCCTCAGCCTCTCCTCATAGCACTTGTGCTCGAGTCCCTTCACCAGCCTCGTTGCTCTTCTCTGGACCTGCTCCAGCCCCTCAATGTCCCTCCTGAACTGAGGGACCCAGAACTGAACACAGGATTCAAGGTGTGGCCTCACCAGCACCGAGTACAGGGGAGAAATCACTTCCCTAGAATGGGCCAAACTTTATAAAGAGGGTTGAAGTCCCTTACCAGCTTCTGGTAGTTGAAGGGTAGTGCCAGGTGTCTGCTGGGCTTCCCATCGCTCCCTTTTTGTGCAGGTAAAAAAGTCCCCCTGGTGTAAAGCTTGAGAGAGGAGACGGACATGAAAGAAGGATGCTGCTGGTGGCCCATCACTGTGTTGCAAATTCCCGTGTTTTGTGTTAGAAATCACAGTAAAGTATCTGTTTTTGCCTCCCTGCACAATGGCTTCTTCCCATCTGAATGCAGTTCATTACTATTTATATGTCTGGTCCTGTCTGAGGCTGGAGAGGTTGGGGCCCACAGCTCATATGGAAAGATGCAGCCCTGCTGAAGGCAGCCAAATTGCAGCCATTTGCACCACTGAATGAACTGGTCTTTTGTCTTGTCATCTCTGCAACCTCAGGGCATGTTGCTCCTTGCTTGCTTAATTGCCAGTTTAATCAAAACCTGTCATGCTGTTTCAAATACAATTTCCCCCACTGAACACCTCAAGCTGTCGCAGTGTTTCTGTGTGTGTGTCCTGTGTACACCATGAATAGCTAAAACATATAGCTCTGATTCAGGGTGCCATGAATCTGAGCAGACTTCAACTGCCCAGGTGCTGTGGCTGTATAATTATGTTCCTGGTCCCAATTCATCATGAACCTCTTTGGGAGAGGTTATCTCAAGCAGAGCTGGTAGGACAGATCACATGAATACTCATCTGCTGCAGTGCAAAGTCCAGCAGCCTGGCTTTGTTAGCAGATCACAAGGGGGTTGGGCTTCTGGGACTATATTCCTCTTTCTTAATTTTCAAAATGCCCCCCAAAATATACAAATTTTCACAAAGATGGCTCTATGATCTGTCCTCTGAAGTTAAGACTTCAGGGCTGTCAATGCTAGTGACCATGTTGTTGAGCTCAGTGATGGTTTTTTCAGAGCCTCAACCTCTGTGATCTCACGATTTTCATTCTGTTTAAAAGTATAAAAGTCATCTGGCATTTCTAAGTGGAAAGCGAAACTGTAAAGTACAAGTCCTGAAGACTTTGAGGCCGAGAAAAAATTTATTTAGTATATAATTTATTTATATT
>NW_008668354.1:0-2335 GCF_000695815.1 Acanthisitta chloris
GGGCCCGGAGCCCCCGGGGCGAGGGGGAGAACCCGCGGGAATGTGGGAATGATCCCGAGGAATGTGGGAATGACCCCGAGGAATGTGGGAATGATCCCGAGGAATTTGCGGAACGATCAGAGGAATCTGCGGGACAATCCAAAGGAACGTGGGAATGATCCAAAGGAATGTGGGGAGCAAACCCAAAGGAATCTGGGAGTAGTGTGGAGGACGATCCCAAGGAATTTGGAAATGGTCCCAAGGAACATGGGGGACAGTCAAAGGGAATTTGGGGGAAAATCAGAGGAATTTGGGGAGCGAGTCCTAAGGAATCTGGGGACAGTTGCAAGGGATTTGGGGAATGTGGGGAGCACAGAGTCTGGCTGTGTGTGGGAAGCACAGGGAGAGCAAGAATTAGCAGCCCCCAGGAAGGTCCTTGGTCTCTGCTGACACATTTGGGGGAAGATGCCCCCGAAAGCTTCGTTTCCAGGTGAGTCTGGGGGTGAGAGCACCACGGTGGCTCCATCCAGGCCGTTCCTGAGCTGCTTCTCCCTGGTGCCTCCTCCTGCAGCTAACCCCAAAATAGAGCTCTGCTGAGCCTTCCCTGCTGTCACTCCCTGCAGCGCGGGAGCTGCAGCAGCAGAGCCTGCAATGCTCTCCGGGGGCTTTTGAGGTGACGGCGCGTGGGGAAAGACTCGTTTTCAGCAGGGTTGGGGTGCTCAGAGCTGAGGCTTTGCCTTCTGGGTAGGTGTGGGATCCCACTGGGAATGGGGCTGGAATTCCCAGAGCCTGAGGGCTGCGGAGATCCGTGTCCTGGCTGTGTTCAGGGAGGCTGTGGGGCACGGGGGCTCTCCAGGGCTGGTTTAGGGCCCCAGAGGGCCCTTGTTATTCCCACTGAAATCCCCAAAGGGATTCCTCTCCGTGGCTGGAAGCCTCAGTGGGGAGCAATCCATGGTGTGACTGCCTTTGGACACAGGTGCTGGAGTTGACCTGTTCCAGCTGCTCAGGGATTTTTGCACAGTTCATTTTGAGAGAGTCTCCACGAAGCCTCGGGAAATCCCTGACTCCTTTCCAGGTGCCTGAAGTCTGGATTGGTGCATGGAAGGAGAGAGGATCTCCCTTTGGCTCTCTGGGTGGGTGAGGGGCAGGGCACAGCCTCTTCCTCCTCCTCATCCTCCTCCTCATCCCTTCCCTTTCCATCCCCAGGGATCAGCTCACGGCTGCAGCAAGTGGCCCCCCAGGAATGTCACCTTGAGCTGTGGAAGAGGCAGAGAAAGATGGGCCAGGGGGAGAGTGTCCCTGCACAGAGTGAAGCCAGCACAGCCCAGCGCCACTCCGGGAGGAATTCTGCCGCGGGAGGTAAACCCTCACAGCTCCTTCCCCGTGGGGATCAGCTCAGTCCTCCTTCCACAAGTCTCTCCGTGATTTTAGCCCCTTCTCCACACACCCAAATCGTGGCTGAGTCTCTCTGTGATTTTAGCCCTTCTCCACACACCCAAATCGTGGCTGCTCCTAGCTCTGGGTGGCTCCTTGCTCCAAAACCTTTGTGTAAGTCAACAACAACAGGGAGATAGGGAAGATATTCCTTCAATTCCAGAGGTTTGGCATCAATCCTGCCAGACTGGCTCAGGAACTGCCCCTGCCTGGTCTCTGTATCTTGTGTCTCACATGGAAGGAGCCTGGCAGGCATGGGAATTTCCAGAGATTCCTCGTGGCTTGCAGGGACAGTGATGAGTCCAAACCCTGCAGCGAATCCAGAGCTCTGGAGGGGGCACAAAGCCAACCTTGGGCACAGCCCTGAGCTGCTCTGCCTGTGATCTTTGGGATGTGTTTGGTGGCTGGACTGGCTTTAGTGGGAGCTCTGGTCCCAAATCCCAGGGCCTGGTGGAGCTCCAGCCTGAGTGCATTCCCTGTTCCTGCGGGGATCAGGGACACTCCTCCCCTGTGGAATACTTCTGGAGGAATTTAGCAATGCCTTGTGGGAATCTCCATGAGGTTTCCTTCCCAACACAGAGGTGGTGCCACACTTGGAGCATTCCCACAGTCATCCCCCTGTCCTTGCCTGCCTGTGGGATTCCGGGATTCCCAGACAGGCCTTGCTGATTCCAGAGAGCTTCCCAGAGGGAGGAATGGCACTAAGTGATCTCTAAGGTCCATTCCAACCCCGTAACCTACTCTGACATTGTGAATTTCCCCATGGAAAGGGCTGTCAGGCACTGGAACTGCCCAGGGAGGTGGTGGAGTCACCACCCCTGGAGGTGCTCGGGGAACGACTGGACGTGGCACTCAGTGCTTTGCTCTGGTTGCCAAGGTGTGATGGGTCACAGACTGGACTCGATGGTCCTGGAGGTCTTTT
>NW_008668354.1:2417-2661 GCF_000695815.1 Acanthisitta chloris
GGCTGGAAACTGGGTCGCTGGACAAGTAGGTCAGACAGAGCCTTCTGTGGCAGCCTGAGATGCACTGCCAGCTCGGATTCCCTGTGCCTGCTGGTGACCTTCACTCCCATCCTGCTCCTCCTGCCTGGCTGATATTGGGCTGGTCTGGAGTCATGGAATTGGAGAATATCCTGAGCTGGAAGGACCCACAAGGATCAGAGTCCGATCCCTGTCCCTGCACAGGACACCCTAAAATCCCTGAGAC
>NW_008668354.1:2715-5541 GCF_000695815.1 Acanthisitta chloris
TGACATGGGTGCAGATCCCAGGGCTGGGAGCCAGTTGTCCCAAAACTTTGACTTCTTTGAGCTCCTGGATCACTTTTTGCCCCCTGGAAGCTTTCCAGCAGCAGCAAGGCCGTGGCAGGAGCCCCCCAGGGTGGCGTGTGGGGCTCTCAGAGGGGACACAGGGACACGCACGGCGCGTTCCATCGGGGATCGCTGGTGTCCTGGCTCCGTGCTGGGATTTAGCTGTGGCACACCAGCCCCTCCTGCATCCATATGTTTCCTCTCCCATCCCTCCCCTCCCCCTTGCCTTCTGGTTTTAATTCCGTTTCTCGTGGCTCCCAAAGCTGATGAAATTAGGAGAGATGATTAAAACCACCGCTGCTCTCAGAACAGGTTTCTCCCAGGCTCTCCCAGCTGCACAGCAGCTCCAGGATCTGCTGGCGACACTTTTATTGGGAATAATGAGGAAATGGTGGTGGTTTAGCCCGAGAACTGCAGAGCCTGAGCCTGGAGAGTCCCAGTGCTGCCAGCACAGGGCCCTGAGGCGTCACTGCCCTCTGCCCAGTCCCTGGCTGTGCTGACATCGTGTTCCCTTTGTCCAGGTGTTTTTCCATGTGTTCATAGGTAGCTGCTGGCTCCACTCCCACGTTCCCACGGTTGTTTCTTGCCTTGGATCCCGTCGGTTTGTGGCTGTGAGCTCTGGCTGTGTGTGCAGGGTCAGCCCTCTCACCTGCTCTGTGCCTCTTCCCAGCCTCCACCTGCTCAGGCTCCAGGTCCCTGGGGGGAAACTCACTTCCCTCCTAGTGCCTCCGCACTGGTCCCTGCACGTGTTGCTCAGCGCCAGGAGTGAGTCAGAGCCTCTGCCAGCCTGGCACGGTGTCAGCACAGTGCTGCTGTCTGGAGGTGCCGATCCTGCCCCGGGACACAGCCAGCAGAGGGGCAGAGCTGGTGCCAGGCCCTGCCCAGGCTCCCCGTGCTGCCCCGGCGTGCTGGGAACGGAGCAGAGCGTGGAGGGACAGCCTGTGAGTCAGAGCTGGGAGTGCTGCCTCGCTCCAGAGACTCTGCCTGGAGCAGGGAACTAGGCTTGGCTCACCCAGGGTGTCTGGGATCCAGCAGCTCCAACACACTGTGGCAGAAAGGAGGGAACGTGTGCTCTGGGGGCTGTGGAGCAGCTTTTGTTCAAGGAGAGGGTTTTGAAGCCGTGACAGGCTGTCCTTGGGGCTCTCAGGGGTCCCTGTCCTGGGTGCAGTGACACTGGGGAGTGCTGCCTTCCTCTTCCCACAGGGATATTGGGGACTTTTGCCTCCCTGTGGATTCTGAGGAGCTTTGGGAAAGGGTAGGCCCGTTCCCAGTCAGGAGAGCAGCCAGCAGTGTGGGAAGGTTTGGGAGCTCTGGGATCTGCTTGCAGCCGTTGGTGCCTTATCAGATCAGCAAACCCTGGCACGGGATTTGCCCCTCCCTACGTCCCTCACAGGAGCCTTTTGTCTGGAATAAAGAGTCCGCAGGCCCCGGGAGCTGATCCATTGTCTGACAGCAGCAGAAGGTGGTTGAAGTCCCTCCGTGCTGCCCTTTGCTGGGGGGGAGGATCCCAAGGGAGGACGTGGAGCCTCTCAGCACCTCCTCTGCTCCCCGAGCAGCCACATCTGGCTGGAGGTGTTCTCAGAGCCTCTGGTGGCACCGTTGGGGCGCGGGTGGGACTCTGCTCTCAGCAGTTGGGTGTGGTGGGGACCTGCAGAGGTTTGCCCCTGCTTTGATGTTGGTGAGAACGGCACAGGAGGGGCAGAGGGACCAGTAACTGCCAGGGCATAGCTCAAGGTCAGCCCTGGCACAGCGTCGGGCGCTGGAGAAGGGAATTGCCTGGGAATGCTGGGCTTGGCGGGATGTTTCTTCCTCCCAGGTGCTGCTGCACCAGGAACAGCCCTTGGCACATGTCCCACCCCTGCAAACCAAACAAACTGTGCAAAACCACCCTGAAAACCCCCAAACCACCCCCAGAAACCCCCAGTTGGGACATTTGCAGCTGGATCAGTGGCAGCATGTGGAGCAGCAGCAGCACAGCGTGCACAGAGGGGGCCGAGACCCTTTCCCCCTCACACCTCTCCAGGCAGCACCTGCTGTGAGCTCCCAGGGGAGGAGGAGGGAGCAGGAATTTGGGGCTGGGCCCTGCCCTGTCACCCCTGTGGAATCTGCCCCTAACCCTGTTTCCCCCGCAGGGTTCTGGCGCCGGTGATGAGCGATGGGGTATGATGTAACACGTTTTCAGGGGGACGTTGACGAGGACCTTATATGCCCCATCTGCAGTGGGGTCCTGGAGGAGCCTGTTCAGGTAAGGTCCCACCGGATTTAGGCTACTGGAAGACTCCAGTGGCAGCTCCAAGCTCAGAGATGGCTGGTTGTACAAAATCTGGCACTCCTCCCCAGTCTGAGCGCTCTCCGCTCAGCTGGAGCCCCAGAGCAGAGCCCAACTGTGTAAACACAGCCAAAAGATGTTTTCCTCTGGAAAAATGGTTCAATGTAGGATCCTGATCCTTCCTGCTCCCTCAGCCCTTACAGAAGGCAGTGAGATCCAGGATGGAGCAGAGCAGGAACACTATCCCTGGGATTGATGGGCTGAGGTAAATGGTGTGAGAGTCAACAAGGCTAAGTGCAGGTCTTGCCCTTGGGTCACAACAGCCCATGGGATGTTCCAGGCTGGGCAGAGGGGCTGGAAAGCTGAAGGAGGCCCTGGGGGTGCTGGTGACAGTGTCTGGACATGAGTCCAGGTGTGCCAGGGATGACTGGACGTGGCACGCAGCTCTGCTCTGGTTGCTGAGGTGCAGGTGGGTCACAGGTTGATGATCTCAGAGG
>NW_008668355.1:0-5386 GCF_000695815.1 Acanthisitta chloris
CGCGGGCACATGAAAGGCGCTGCTCCAGTGTAATAACCGACGGCCTCTCCGGTGCCGTTTGAACTGTTTACAGACCGAGTTAACGATTACAGGCAATGTGTACCTTGGCTGCTGCCCAAAATTCTTACCCGCCCGGCAGATATTATCAAAGAGCCCTTCACTGCTGCGCTGGAGTCCTTCCAAATCGCAGCGCCGAGTTGCCGGCGGAGAGGAGGGGCCTTGGGTGCTCCGGCATGAAACCCAAGCTAGAAAGTCACAGATCTGCTCTGGCGAGGTGTCCTGGGGTCCTGCTGCCAAGTCACGTAGAGGCAGCGACACCACAGAGGTGCCCGACGCCCTTCGTGCCCCATGGGTGCGTGGGGGTGGGCTCTTCCCTGCAGGGCATCACCTGCGGCTCTGCTGGGCTGTCTTCAGGCTCTGTGAGAAGACACCACATGCCCCAAACCTAGGGCTTTGCTGTGCTGCCTTCATACAGGAGGACACCACACACCTAGGGCTTTGCTGTGCTGCCTTCATACAGGAGGACACCACACACCTAGGGCTTTGTTGTGCTGCCTTCATACAGGAGGACACCACACACCTAGGGCTTTGTTGTGCTGCCTTCATACAGGAGGACACCACACACCTAGGGCTTTGTTGTGCTGCCTTCATACAGGAGGACACCACACACCTAGGGCTTTGTTGTGCTGCCTTCATACAGGAGGACACCACACACCTAGGGCTTTGCTGTGCTGTCTCCAGGCTCTATAAGAGGACACCACACACCTAGGGCTTTGCTGTGCCACCTTCAACCTTTATAAGAGGACACCACACACCACACACACCTAGGGCTTTGCTGTGCTACCTTCATATAAGGACACCACACACCAAGGGCTTTGTTGTGCTGCCTTCAGACCCTCTAAGAGGTCACCACACACCAAGGGCTTTGCTGCGCTGTCTTCAGACTCTGTAAGAGGACATCACACACCCCAAACCTATGGCTTTGCTGTGCTGCCTTCAACCTTTATAAGAGAACACCATACATCCCAAACCTAGGGGTTTGCTGTGCTACCTTCATGTAAGAGGACACCACACACCTAGGGCTTTGCTGTGGTGCCTTCAGACTCTTCAAGAGGACATCACAACCCCCCAAGCTCAGGCTGTGCATGTTTCCCTCCCTGCATGAGGTCGCTGCTATCCATACCTGGTTCTTTACACACAGCCTGGTTGTGTTCATGCTGGTGGTTACACAGCTTAAAAGCTACTCTGCCAAAACCATTTTCAATACCCTCATGCCTGAGAGTGTGGACAAGAACATACCAGGTGGTGGGAGATTAGATAAAATCACTTCCATTGTTATTTGTAGCTGGAAAATGCAGGTGTAGGTATAAGGCCTGGCTAGATTTGGGCTAGAAAACAAGCCCCAGTTCTTGGGGGCAAATTGCACCAGGTCTGGAAATCCCAGTGAAATGAAGGGAACTGGCAAAGCTGCTCTAATTACAGCTGAGGAACAGAGAGCCACATTCAAGCAGCTCTGAGGCTCTGTAGCTCACTGCTGTCGAGGCAGGAAACGCTGCAGCTGCACAGGAGGGTCCTGCACCCACGGTCCTGCACCCACAGCCACCTGGGGAGGCTCAGCCACAGCTAAATTAACCTCTGCGCTGTGCCCTGCCCCTGCAAGTTTCTGTCAGAGGCAACTTCCAAAATACAACTAGAAACAACGTTAAAACCTCCATTTTGGATAGAAACATGTTTCAGGGCCCAGCAGCCCCAGCAGCACTGAACTTGAGGCTGTAAAATGCTATTTAATACTGTCCATTAAACCATCTACTCAGTATTGTGGGATATTGAAGCTATTGTGGCTTCAAGGTATCACCAACCCATTGTTAAAAACCTCTTCTTCAGTTCATCCCAGGGTGTCAAACTCCAGCTACACCAGCAGCAGGAACTGATGCACCCCAAGCCTACCATAACCCTGCTCAGTGCCATCATCCAAAAGCTCTTTGTACAAAAGTCCAGATAATGAAAAAAATTGAAGTTCAAATTTTCCTCTTGTGTTCCCAAAATGAGCCATTTTCTCCTGCACCAAAAACCAGGCAAAAGGATCTCTTCTGCAGGCTAAGAGATGGAGTTCCCAAGGGCTGATGCCTTCACATGGTGCCAGTTCTATCCTGAAATATGTTGGATGTCAGTAGGCAAAAGGGCAAAGATTGAACAGTTAAAGGACTAAATTATTTGCTTTACAATTCCAGACTGTAGCAGTTTCCCATTATTTTACTACTCAAATGTAGTTTTCCTCAACAGGGATGAGAAAGTGGATGGTGGAGGACATGAGTGTTGCTCCTGTTGGCTGTTGTAGCATTGCCAGGAGACAGAAATGTAGATGCAAATCCATTTGGTGTGATTTGATTCACTAAAACTTGCTGGTACAGTGCAGTACAGTGCAGAAATTGGTTCCTCCTACGCTTAACTTGCTAAGACATGAGTTCAGGCCCTCTGGGATCTGCAATTCCCTGGCTGCTATCGATGACATCACTGACATCTAAGGAGCTAAAAAAAGCAGTAATGCATGCAGCTCCAGGCTCCTGGGGATGCTGAGCTCATCAGAGGCCACAGCAGGCACGAAGGATGGGGTGTCTGGGGTGCAGTCCTACCTCACTTCCAATGTACGCACACTTTGCCCTTCTAAGGCCACACAAGATGTGGTCACACCACTTGAAACAGCCAAGTTGGAATTGTTTGACAGTTTCTTTCAGTGATGACTTCAGATGCTGAGCTCATCAGAGGCCACAGCAGGCACGAAGGATGGGGTGTCTGGGGTGCAGTCCTACCTCACTTCCAATGTACGCACACTTTGCCCTTCTAAGGCCACACAAGATGTGGTCACACCACTTGAAACAGCCAAGTTGGAATTGTTTGACAGTTTCTTTCAGTGATGACTTCAGATATTGAGCAGAAACATGAATTTCAGCACAGACCCAAAACTGCTGTAATCCTATGATCCAGGTAGGAACTGATGCCTGGGAAGTTCCACCTGAACACGTGGAAGAACTTCTTCCTGTGCAGTGACCGAGCACTGACCAGGCTGCCCAGAGAGAATCACAGAATTTTGGGGGTTGGAATGGACCTTAGAGACCATCTAGATGGAGTCTCCAGAGCTGGCTGGACACAACCCTGAGCCATGTGCTCTGGGCTGGCTCTGCCTGAACAGGTAGGGGGGACCAGATGAGCCAATGTGGTCCCTTCCAGCCTGACCCATTGTGTGATTCCATGACCCAACTCTCACAAGCCAGCAGAGACCACTCAAAGAGTGGTTTTCCCCTTGGTCTTCCACTTTGGATACCTTCCACGTATAACTGGAGTTACTGATCTGAAGAACATACCTGGAGGTGAACAGTCTGAAGCATTTCACAAACACACCTCATTCCCTTTTTGCCCGTTTATCCTTTCTTCCACAACATCTCCTGCAACTGACCTCCACAAAGGATTTCTGAGAAGCCATTAACTCTTATTTTTTGGCTGAAGTTAATTTCACAGGAGACTTCCAAGAGTGAACTCCGTTAGCTCTCAGATAGATATTTGACTATTACCATCCTTGCTGTATCCTGGGGACTCCAAACCTTGAAAGATCATAGAATCATGGAATAGTGTGGGTTGAAAGGGACCTTAAAGATCCAGTTCCACCCCCTGTCATGGGACACCTTCCACTAGCCCAGATTGCTCCAGGGTCTCACAGATGTCCCAAGAGCTGGGCTGGCACATTGGAAGGAGCTTGAAGCAGGTAAGCATGAAACTTCCCTTAGTTTCAGCCTGTTGGGAGCCTCTGAAGACTCCAGGATTCATCACCAAAGGGCATCTCTCCACGTGGAGGTTCCTATGGATGAGGATGACACAGTTCTTGGCCCAGGACTCAAGAGGCTGAGGCCAAAAAGGTGCCCACAGCCCATTTGTTTGAGGCAGTGAAAGTAGGTGAGTGGCAACATCACCTCCACTGAAGGATCCAGCCCTCACCAACCATTGAAAGGGGACAGAGATCCAGAAGAGAATGAGTGCTGGGATAATAAGGACATCTGGAGCCACAGGAGTTAGGATTAAAAGACATTCAGAAAGGAGAAAAGTGCTGCTGCTTGCAGGAGGGAAGTGTCTCCCCCTCATCCCTGGTTGTTGGAGATGAAGAGATACGATGGACAGAGTCACCAGCCTGGCACCTGCCAATTCTGCTTTTGTTCTGCTGTTTCCTTACCAACAACACTGGCCCCAGCCAACAAAGACCACTGAAAGAGAGTCCAGCACAGCCTAGAGCAGATTGGGCTACTCAGTGATAGAACTCCACTATGCTGTGTAAAATCAGCCATGAACACCTTGAGTTGACTCACACAGGTTCCTAGGCTTCGCTGCCTTTTCTCCTGATTCTGAAGGGTGGAGGTGGTTGTTGAAACCACAGATTCTCCCTCCGTATCTGCTGTTTTTCACCCTGTGGTGCTCCAGCTCACCAAGGCAGGAGGGCTAAGGGAAGGTTCATTTATTGCAATACAGAACAGCTTTTTGGGGTCGTACCTCTATGCCATAAAACTCCACATTTCTGCCCTGAAGGCCTGGGGAAATGACAGGTGCCCATCTCCTAGGGGAGAAGAGAGCTTCTTCTCCCAGTTCCCACTACCAGAGCCATGCCTGGTTCACACAACAGATTTGCAGCTCTCTTTGCAGACAGCAAACTCCATACACAGCTGTATGGAGTTGTTTGCTGCCTCACGGACATCAACGTTACCACATGGAACCTGCTGAAGTGTTACACACAACTGCCTGCAAACTCTGAAAGGGACAATCCTTCACTACAGTTGAGTTGGTTTCTCCCCTGATCCAATTCAGTTGATTTCCCCATCAATACTCCCTGAAGTTACAATGAACAACATGGACTTACACTGCCCAATGCACGCAGCCCTTGGTTCCCTCATACAACCAACATCCCTGTCCCTGGGGAAGGACAAAAAGCCATTGTAGCCCAAACCTCAGAGCACTGCCTCATGGTTTCTGTGGTAATTCAGAATCAGTGCAGCACTTGAGAACACAGGGATAAATCATTAACAAGTCATTATTGTTCACAGGTATTTTTGGCAGGAAACCACTGAGGTCAACTTGGACAAACTGCTGGGGGGGTAGTGGAGGTGGCACTTTTCCTGCAAGAGCATTCAAATCCTCCTCTAATAGTAAAAAGAGAAGAGAAGGTTGTGTGGAGACCTCAGAGCAACCTGCCAGGAGCTGAGGGGGCTCCAGGGAAGCTGCACAGGGACTCTGGGTTAGGAACTGCAGGGACAGGACAAGGAGGAATGGGGAGAAATTGAAAGAGGGAATTTGAGATTAGATATCAGGAAGAAACTCTTCCCTGTGAGGGTGGTGAGACACTGGC
>NW_008668355.1:5762-6205 GCF_000695815.1 Acanthisitta chloris
GCCCTGGCAGTGTTCACAGCCAGGTTGGATGAAGCCTTGAGCAACCTGCTCTGGTGGAAGGTGTCCCTGCCCAGGACAGGGGGGTAGCATTGGATGATCTCTAAACTCCATCCCAACCCCTTAACATGCTACGAAACTATGAAAAACTAGGCTGGAAGTGACCTTCCTTTCTTAATGTGTTCTGAAGAGTGTCACAGCCTCTCCCTCCTGGACTGAGCTCTCTTCCCAGCTCTGTGATCAAGCCTGTGGAGCTCTGGTTCTCCTGGCACAGCTGAGATGACAGCACTGTTAATCATGAGCTCCCTCACAGTGTGGGCAGCCTGACAGCCCCAACACTGCTCCTGATTTACCAACCCTAGAATCTCCCAGCTCCCAGCAATGCCTTCTGCTACTAGGCCATGGGGAATTTCCAAACCCTGCTGCTTCTCCCAGAGATCTGTCCA